>NW_020897949.1:1404779-1429668 GCF_003984885.1 Neopelma chrysocephalum
AAGGGGAAAGGGAAAGGGGAAGGGGAAAGGGAAAGGGGAAGGGGAAAAGGGAAGACGAAGAGGAAGAGGAAGGAGAAGGGGAAGAAAAGGGAAAGGAAAGGGGAAGGAAAGGGAATAGGAAAGGGAAAAGGAAAGGGAAAGGAAACCTTCCCTAAATAACGTGAAGAAGATTTTAACTTCCCAGGATCACAGAATCACAAAATATGCTGAGTTGGAAGGGACCCTCAAGGATCATCAAATCCAACTCCTAACTTCCCTGACATCTCCTGGACATCACTCTTTCCAGTGACCTCTCCCAGTAGGGTGGGGAATTCAAACCTTCTCGCTTTGCTAAGCAGAACTAACATCTGAATATCAATAATCCCTTTAAAATCTCTGCACCCTGTACAGTTCACTTCAGCACAGGGCGAGGCACAAAAGAAAAGGAGGAGGAGAAGCCAAACAACCCCCATCAACAGCAATTTGAAAGCCACACAGCATTCACCTGGCTGGCAGTGCTAATTCACATCTCCTTTTTGGCCACTGCCAGCATTAAACTCTGAACAAAAGGCAGAATCTGAAATTATTTCCAACAAAAGCAGCACTTCCATATCTTCTCTGGAGCTCCATTAAACTGGGGCCACTTGTAGTGATGGAAAAGCGAGTTAATTTTTTTATTTTCCTTAATTCCTTGATTGATGGCAGGTAGTCGTGCTGTTCCTAAAATATTATCTTGCCCCAACACATGGTTCATCCCTGGACCTCTCTCGGGTTCACATGGCTCTCACATGCTTTGCTGTTCCCTTATTCTCCAGTTCTTGCACTCCATCAGGAGAAGTGCATCTCCTTTCACTTCTAAGGATTAACTACAACAGAAAACAACAGAAATGGGAATGCTGCTCTTTCCCAGCTGCAACCAGCTGGAAGTTGTTGATTCTGTCCATAAAGGAAACCTGTTTGCAGTTGGCTGGGACCAAGAGCAGCTGATTTTCTCAGTTAGGAGACATCAGGAAGCAGAACAGCAATGAACTGTAGATAATATGGATTATATACAGTGCATTAATAGGAGGATCTGAATCATAAAATCTCCTGAGCTGGAAGGGACCCACAAGGACCATCCAGCCCAACCTCTGGCCCTGCACAGACACCCCAACAATCCCACCCTGTCCCTCAGAGCGTTGTCCATACGTTCCTGGAGCTCTGGCAGGGTTGGGGCTGTGCCCACTGCCCTGGTATATTTGTGTCTGATAAAAATGTCAGAACACCATTGTAACAGCTTTTGGTTCCTATTCCATCCCCTTCTCTCCCAGTGCACACATCTGCACCTGACCTTAAAAGGTCATAAAAATTCGAAGGACACAAAAAGGCTCTCTCTGTGTCCACAGTTATGGGTCTAAATCAGCTCCACAGTTACAATTATTTCTGAACAACAGCAAAAGTCTCTTGGCACCAGCTGTCACCATTTTTATTTTCTAAATCAGCTCAAACCCAATCTAACATACAGGACTCAGTACTGCCTGTAAACCCGTGCAAATGGCTCTCTGTGCATATACATTGCTCATTTCCCACCTGGATTTTCTGGTGTTCCATCTCATTTGTGCAAAGCAGCCCAAGCACGTGTTCCTGTTCCACATCAGGCTGCAGAGGAGCAGGAGGCAGCCAGGGGAGCTTCAGCACGCAGGGAAAAGAAAAAAAGCAATTCACTCCTCCCTTATAAATCATAAAGAAACTAGGTAGGCATAACACAACATAAACTCAGGCAAATTCCAGCATTTTTGATGAGAGAAACCTAAAGGTAACAACCAGAAACTTGTCAGAAACCAACAGGGATTTAAAAAGAAAAAATAAAAATAACCTTATGCAGGCAATTATAATTTTTTTTTCACAAAAGTAAGAATATTTAAATGAAGCAGGTAAATGTCCTAAGGTGGAATTGCAGGAGTTTTATTCAGCCATAATTTCATTTGAAAAGTCTAATAACACCTCTGGATTTAAAGTCATACATCACTCTGATTTCGTTTTGCAGTTGCTGGAAATACCATCACAAGAAAATGCTGTACACCATTTCTAGCAGTGCATATTTAGAGCTGCTGGCTTCTTTATCCCGACTAATTGCCATATGTGTAAAAAAAAAAATCAATCTTTCCAATTTCCGAACTGGTTTAGAATTTATGTTCATTTTCTATTATAAGCATTTGACCTTGTCTATGAAAAGTCAGATGGAAAAGTTTCTTCCCTTTCAAGTCAGGAAAAACCTGCTCTTGAGTATTTTTAGACTTTGCGATGTACAAGTTTTAAAACCTGAGCTATCCCTTCACATTGAATTTTCTGATGTTTAATATCTTTTCTGTTGTTACCCATTTGTGGTAACAATTCCTGTGGGGCAATAATGAGGAAAAGCCAAAGCTTGTTCCACACAAATTCTTCCCTCCATTAATAACCCTGTCAGGGATGTAGATGGTAAAGGTGCTTTCTGTGCATTCAACAAAAACCTGATATGAAGCTGAAGAAGCATTTTTAGTTATATTTATCATCAGATGTTACAATTACAGATGGACATGTTTGCAAAGCAAACAAAACAGAAATAACCACAGAAGGAAAGTAAAAGTCAGGGTGTAAAACCATCACCTCCTGAAGCTGGTCAGCTTGGTTTAACACGGAAATTTGCAGGAAAATGTAGATATGTGATATATGCATATTAATTTAGGTCAAATGTATCTGTTTTGGTAAATACATAGAACTGCTCTGAGGCCAGAAATCTCAAAAAGTTGTGAGTCATTTCCACAAAACAGCTCAGTCTACACTAATGACCACTTTGCACCCTTAAAAGTCAAAACAATTCAAGACTGTTTGTTCTTCCCTTTCAAAAATGCAACTATTAATTAAAACCAAGCAAATAACCAAGCAAAAAATAGAATCATGCTGCCAATTTTTTCAAAACTGGCTCGTGCTTTTTAATTCCACTGAGTTTGTGACCAGCTCGGGGGGTTACACACCTGCTGAGGGGAAGGGACCAGGAGATCCTGAAGCTGCTGTTATGTTTTCCCCCTTTTCAAATGACAAAAGTGCAGCAGCCATGTCTGAGAAGCTGCTGACACCATTTAACAACCGAAGGGATAGGAACAAATACATGAAAAAAAACAGCTGGAGCTTTTCATTTGCCTGCTGGAATAACCAGGCCCACTGCCAAAATTCAAGAACAGCCTCAAAAATAGAAGGTGCTTAAAATGCCGTCCCAGCTCTGAGGAGCACTCTGGTGTCATAGAATCATGGAATGGGTTGGGTTGGAAGGGATATTAAAACCCATCTCATCCCACCCCCTGCCATGGGCAGGGACACCTTCCACCAGCCCAGGTTGCTCCAAGCCCCGTCCAACCTGGCCTTGGACACTTCCAGGGATCCAGGGGCAGCCACAGCTTCTCTGGGCAACCTGTGCCAGGGCCTCCCCTCCCTCACAGACAGGAATTCCTTCCCAATATCCCATCTAACTTCCCCTCTGGCAGTTTGAAGGCATTCCCCCTTGTTGTGTCACTCCCTTGCCAAAATGCCCTCTCCAGCTCTCTTGGAGCCCCTTTAGGCACTGGAAGGGGCTCTGAGGTCTCCCTGGAGCCTTCTTCTCTCCACACAACAATGTCACAGCTCAGCATTGCAGGAAGAGGCTGAAATAAGCCAGGCCTAACTCGGTACATCCTTGATTGTCCATCCCCAGCCTCTGCCAGCCCCCACCACCTTCTGCTCTTCCCTCCTCACCCCCTCATGGGTGAGTTGGGACTTCCCCCACCACAGAGGATTGGAAAAGATGATTCCACCTCGAGGACAAGGTTGGAATGTCACCTCCTATGGTTTAAACCATGAACTGGAAAATCAAAGGTAAAATCAAACGATGAATGGCACCATTTCTGAATGGTCTGCCTGGTGCTGTCCAAAAATGCACATGGATAAAAGGATATGGAAGAATTGGTTTTCCATGAAAGATCTTCTCAGTTTTTTCTGTCAGCACTGAGACTCTGCACCAGCGCCTGGTGACCAGAAATAAGATCAGGACAGAAAAATAAGAAACACCAGTGCAAGGCACGAGAGGGGAGGAGTATGTCCCCAAGATTATGTTTTAAACTGTTTAAAATTTAATGCATTCTGGTAAAATTAAAAAGTAAAATGTACACTTGGAGGAGCATTTTATGAGCCTGGAGGAGCTGCTGTTTGACAGGAATAACTTGGAGGTGTAGGGAGGGGAGATGGAGAAGTGGCAGAGTGAGTAAGTCCTGCCAACACTTTCTTCTCTGGGATTTGACAGCAGAATTCTTAGAGGACACAGGAAAAACTCAATTCCATAATAATTTTGAGAGTCTTCGTGTCTCTGCCAATAAGTGACAGTCAAATTCTCCAGTATTATGGGGAGCTTTTGTCTTTTGGAAATGTGCAGCTTCGTAGGACTTTAAAAATCATGTTGCATCTAAAGCCAGGGACGAAGAGAGTTGAATTTAACATAAATCGAAGTAAACATGCAAATATGGTGAGGCAGAAAGTCTCTTTATCCTACTTACATGTTTCTGGTATTTTCTGTGCTCTCTCAATAATTTCAATTTTTTTTTACTGAGAAGAGAGGCCAATCAGAGGAACTGCAATATAATGGTGAAATTTAAAGGTTACTATGCAAGTATATTTTCATTTATCCTATTTAGCTCTGAAATATCCCACCAAGCTGCTAATATCTAATAATCCTTTTATAGAAGCTGAATGTTATCTGTAAAAATTAAATTGTTTACATTCAAAATGCCTCGCCACAAATATAAATGCTCATTCATTATTTAAAATGCAGCACAGCATGGTAAATTTGTTGTTTTCCCTGCTCAGTTTTGGCTCTAACCAACTCCATAGATACATTAGCACCATCTTTTGGCTAAAATGTATCCTGACCTATATTTATATCTTTTCCTTACAAATGAGGTTGTTGCATTTCCCTGGTATTTCCACAGGGAACATCTTTTGAACATGAAGAAGAACCAAACTGGGAAGTGAACTCAGGCTCTGGCTGATAAACTCAAGCAAGACAACCCTGTTGGTCCCAAATCATATTTGCACTGAGGTGCCTTTACATTGTTGGAGCCCTAAAACTGCATTTTTATCATTATTTTTTCCTCCTAGAATTATATAAAGGTGATTTTTTTTTTAATAAATCAGGTCCACTAATTATTAATCAGCTCTGGATGTTTGTTTGTATCATATCTTCCTCTTAAAACATGGAATATGGGCCTTCTCTGCGGATTTGCTGCTGCTTTGCCATTAACTTGTACTTCATATTTCATGTTACCTTCTGTAAAAGGCTCTAAATTCAGACTAAAGATGGTTTGGAAATAGTATTTTTCCCCTCATCTTTTGCACCGCATTTTTTCAAGTGTTTATTGAAATCAGTTGAAAAGGGGGATGAAAATGCTGCTTCTTATTTTGGCAGAAATTCCATACTCACATTATCCTTTTGTCAGCTGAGATCACAACAGGAGAAAAAAAATCTTCCATCTCCCTCTGCTGATGGTCCCTCAGCAGGATCACATCTGAGCAAGGGTGACTGTTTGTGCAGTGACCAGGATGGAGGGAATATATGCCAAATATGGCCTAAATCCAGAGCTTTGGGGGATTGTACAAGCTCGAGTGATGGATTTTGTTGGAATTTTGAGAATATCCCAGAAGAGAAAAAAGAAATAACTGCCTTAAAAAAATTATTTTTTTTTTTTGCCTTTCTGGAATATTTCTTTTCCTATTTGCAAAGATTAGGACCTGTGGAGCACAAAGGACCTTGGAAAAGGTGGAATTGTCTTGCAGGTACAGAGGCAGAGGGTCTTCTTGGCCCCTTCACCCCAGCGAGGTGCCCCACTCTGGGTGGGCACTGACCTCAGTGAAAACGTGTGAAGGTTCACCTGGGCTTACCAGGGGCACTGTGATGACCGAGATCCTTAATTACTTATTTTGACTGAGATCCTTAATTACTTATTTTAGCTTAGAAAGAACGTATATCAATGTCTATCAAAGGATTTCCACCCCATGGTATCACCACACACAACAAAGTGCCAAAGGAAAGAGCATTTCAGAGCGAGGCACCAACAATAAACTGCAAAGACAGACATTTCCCTTTGGTCAAGGAGAGAATTTGGCACATTTTGCTGCTGAGTTTGTGCCATTCATAGAGGTATCAGTGCCATCAGGATCCCCCTGACCTCACTTGGAAAAAACATCCTCCCAGGGCAAAACTGCATAAAGAATGATGTCTTTTCAGTGGGATGCTTTCTACTCCAGCTGCAGCACTGTGGAATGAGTTTGACACTGTGCTTTGCACAGCACCCATCACTCACTGCCACCCTGATCTAAGGCTGCACATACATCATGATTTGCCTGTGGCATCGAATGTTGCAGCTTTGTTAATCTATAGCAGAAAAATAATGTACTGCATGACAGCAGCAAATATCAGAACTTGGGAGAGGAGCACTGACACTCACAGGACAAAGACTTGTTTATGTTTAATATGAGCCTATCAGAAATACAGATTTCTAGGAACAACTGCTGGAATGGGATCAGCGAAATACAGTCATATAAACTTGAATAAAGCTGGCTTGACCTGTCAACGGGAAGGCACCTTTCCTTTCTTCAAGTTTTTCCTCTGGAGTTATTTAGCCACTATAAGACAAACTGGTAATAATTAGCTAAATTATGATTTATGGCTAAAGTTATGAAGCACAAAAATCTCCTTTATACCCTCGGTAGGTTTATAGGAACTCTTGGAGACAGAGGTGCAAAAGGTACTGCTATAGCTGAGCACACTGAGCACAAAGCCTGGGAAAGGATTCTGTAGTCTAAAGAAATTTAAAATAATTTTTAAAAAAGCATCTAACAAGTGCTCTTAGCACTGTCATAACCAGATCCCTGCTAAGATGTGAATAACAAGTATTTTGAAAGCTATTATATGTGTTATATATATATATTTGTACCCATGTAACATACATACCTGTACCACAATATCTGCTGATGTAACTTCAGCCTTAAGGGCTCAGAAATCTGGAAAGATTGGTTGGACTGGATGATCTTAGAGGTATTTTCTCATCTTAATGCTTTTATTATTCTATTATTCTAAATAAGAGCATATGTGTGACGAAGAAAGTTTAAAGGCCATGAGGAGGAACAACTGGAAATAGGAGGAGGAAAATCATGTCTTAAAAGAATACTGACATATCTCTGAAGAAAATGATACCAAAATGGATAGTGAAACATGTCAATATTCTACTGCCCAGGTAGGTACTATCCTGTCACCATTAAAGGGAAAATACCTTACTATTTGGTCTACACATGGATTGCTCTGTTCACCTCCTTCTTTTGGGTGTGAAGATTAAATCTGGATGCAACCAGGAAATGTCCAGGCATCCCAAACCTGTCTCTGTCATTTGCCTTATAATATTCAAGAACCTACACAAATTATCACACTGGTGGATGTGATACCAAGAGTAGAACAGAAAGCAGTCCACAAAAAGCAGGAAGGTACAAGAGCTCATCTCATTCTAGCTGGAAACAATCCCACAAACCAGGAATTGTACACCATCACAGCTGGAGATTTATAGGATGAAAAAACCCATAACTTGAAATTTCAGAAAGCTGGGGGAACTTTCCCCCCTCATTTACCGAATAATGGAAGCACAAAGTGGTTCCACAGTTACATTATCTATATATTTATATTACACGTATTTTTTCAGTTGAGGAAAATCTTCCAGGAGCTGGTGGGTTTCTGCTCTCCATCTAAAGAGCCAGAGGATTGCAACTTTGCATCCTGGCTGAAAGCACAGTGTTCAGAAAATAACTGTTCAGAAAAGCTGCCAATAATAAAATTGACAGCAGCAAAAATTAATACAGGAAAAAAGAAGGGGAAAGAACCAAAAGGAAGGAGAACATTAATCCTTGTGTGGGCAAAAAGTGAAGTCACCCAAAGCAAGGTAAAACTGCTTGAGCTGCAAAAATTGGAAACATAAGTTTTTCTTGTAATTTTGAAAGTCTAAAAATTCTCATAAACTTCCTCATCCAACAGGTATGTAAAGTTCAAGGAGATATTTTGGATAAATAAAAAGAGCTACTAAAACCTGTGTGTTCCTTTAAAGGTAGCACTCCAGGTCGTTGCAATTAGTTGAAATTAATTCAGAAAGGGCTTAAACCATACTTTAAAGAAAGTTTCTAAACAGAAATATGCTAAAATAAGAGGGACAGAGGGGTTATGAACTTGCAGGACGGATTTTTCTCCTTGTTGCACTGGATTTACTGGTCATTTCTTTAACCTCCTGTAAGGCTTCTATATCTATAATTCAACCTTGTTACGTTATTTAAGTGTGAAAGCTTTGAAATTTAAACCAGAAGGATACAAAACACACCCTTGGTGGTTTTTTTTTCACCTTCCCAGTTAGTATTTGACAACTGGCTATGAAAGCACTGATTTGAACAGAATCTAACCCAAGTACTTCGGGTACCTCCCGTTCAAAGCAGCTATTGTTAAGCAACTTCCAAATGGCAATTTTCCCATGCCAACCCCAAATTATTTGTAACAGTCCTTTGGCACAGTGTGTGTCTGCTGTATCATTAGCATGGTAAATGTTTTGTTTGTTGAAAACCCACTCTCTGTGAACCACTAAGCCAAACACTCTGTATTAAACATCACTCCTCACGCTGGTCCCCAAGCAAGTGCTGTTGTTGCACTAATGGATTCAAGCACATTATTGCAAACAGCAGAAAATTAGTTACTGCCAGACACTTAAATATTCCCTTTTTAACCCAACTAAGAAGATCTTATGGAAACTGGCTTGTTTGGGAGATTTGATGTCACTGTTAAAGGTGCTTCTGGCTCTGCAACCCCCTGACAGGAGGGGGGAGCCGGGGGGGGTCGGGCTCTGCTCCCAGGGAACAAGGGACAGGAGGAGAGGGAACGGCCTCAGGCTGTGCCAGGGGAGGCTCAGGTTAGACCTTGGGAGGAATTTCCTCCTGGAAAGGGTGATGAGGCCTTGGCAGGGGCTGCCCAGGGAGGTTTGGAGTGCCCATCCCTGGAGGTGTCCCAGGAAGGCCTGGCCGTGGCACTCAGTGCTCTGGGCTGGGGGACAAGGGGGGCATCGGGCACAGGGGGATCCATGGGCTGGGAGGGCTTTTCCAACCTCAATCATTCTGTGCTGAGGTGGCAGCATTGCCTATGCTTCCTTGTGCACAGGAGACAGAGCAAAGAGCTTGTTTTGGGGTGCCCCACTTCCCAAAGGATCCAGAGCCAGCCCAGTCAAGAAGGACATGTGACAGAGTACGGTGGATGAGTTGGAGGGGGAACCTTCAGGCCCTGGAAGTTAGCCCATTACCTTGAAGGTGCATGCCCTTCCACCCTGCCCCTCGCCACGTGGCCCTGTGACCCCACAGGGAGCACACACACAGACCACCAGGGAGGGACGGACGAAAGAGGAAGTTTATTGTGGGGTAGGGGTTTATAAAGCTCTTGGGAGGGTCAAAGGGGACCAATTACAGATGAAGGGTCTTACAAAAAAACCAATCAGGTAGGGAGTTAACAGCTAATAGGAAAGGGTTAACAAAAGGCCAATGAGAACACCTTAGGACATCTTCCCAGGACACTCCTGCCTGGGAGATAAGGGGTCTTTACAGAGGGTGTCGGGAAGAAGGAGCAGTGACTTTGCAGAAATGCAAAAGGCCATCTTAAGACATGTTTAAACAACATTAAAAAGTCCTGTTTCTATAACATTTGAGCTGTTTTCTTCTTTTTCTTCACCAGTCCATCTTTGACAGGACTTTTTCCATAAATCCATTGCCACAAAAGAGGACAGACTTTGCCATCCTTCTGATCCCCACCACCCTCTTCAGAAGCATCAGCAGGGCAGAAGGATGGCAGAGGGAGCTGTCAAGGATATTATCTTTCTGAAGAAGAGGGAGAGAAAAAACAGATTTTTCCTGAGCATTGAGGGAGAGCTGGGAAAAACAGGAAAACCAGTTTTTTCTATCTACTATATTGTCTTCCATAAAAATTAAAAATAATGATTAAAAAAAAATACAAACAGGAACTGTAGTGGAAGACCTGGAAAAAAAAAGGAAAAAACCCCAAACCACACATCACTTTGGCTGATCCATTCCCTTCTGGAAAGGTAAACCTGAACGTTACTTCTCTTTTGGCAGGAAAGGATCCTTTTAAACGTCCATAACAGACACACTTCACTGCTCCACACTTGGCTTTTCTTACCTTATAAACCCATCAATCCCAAGCCAGCAAAGACCCAGGAGGAGATGCAATTCCAAGCAGGCCGAGCTCTCCCTGGCTTTTAAACCTCAGCATAAAAAAAGATATCAAACTTCTCACCAGCACTACAATTCACAGCTAAACCATAAATGTATTCAACCAAGTCAGCCTTTGAAAGTTTTCATTTACCCCTACAAAGATGAACCGTAGATCAGCATTTTCATTAAAAAGAAATGTCATGGCTCATTCCTTTCTGTGATTGAAGAGGAAGCAGCAGCATCTTTCAAAACTCAGGAGAGAAACATATGCTTGCAATTAAAAAAAATAAAAATGTGATTGTTGTTCCATTAAATATTTCAGTCTGTGATTATAATTACTTCATGATTGGAAAGAATTCCCATGTTAAAATCCCCTATGTAATGATAGCTCAGGTAGATCAAAACAGGGATCAGCCAGGGACAAGGTGCAGGGATGGAAACTTAACTGGTCTTCATATATTCTGATTTTATTATAATTGTGCAGCTGAAGAAACTTTCACCCCCCATACTCTCTGTTCTCTCTCCAATCCATATAATTTAGCAAAGACCTGGAACAAAACTACTGAAATACCTTTAAGTTACAGCAGGTTTGGCCTGAGGCAGGTCAGAAATTCCTTCCACAGGCAGTTGTAGAGGAGGAATAATGTTGATGGTCCAGATGGTGGGCTCCAGTTGGCACAAAGGCACCAAAAATGGGGCTTTCACTGACCCTGCAGAGTGTTCTGTGGGGAATGGCCTGTGGCTACTAATATATAGACCACAGAGTAAATAGAGAGCAAAGCAAATGGGGAGGGGTTTGGCAAAACCTCTTCCTTCACTGCAGATCTTTTGAGAGCAGAACTTTGCACTGGAAAGTACGAGTTTCAAGGAGAGTCATGGCAAAATATTTCTTCAGGATGAAATGACTGGTTGGAATGAAGGGCTGATGGAGAAAACAAGTGAGTAGGAAGGAGAAAGAGCCTCAAAAAGCAGTCTCTGACCTGCCCAACATTATGAGCTCTCTGGTATCTGGTGTATCTGGTTCAATCACAGCCCAAAGCCATGAAGAAATATGGAATATGAAAAGCAGGAGGTACAGCAGCCACAGCTTCTCTGGGCAACCTGAGCTGCTGGGTGTCACGGTGGGAGTTAAGCCTCCACATTCCTCTTTTTGAGAAGCAATAAAGTAGACACTGAGAACTGGACAAGAACTGATGAGCACGCTCAAGCCAACATACAATTCTAAACTTCATCCTTTTCTCCTTTGTACTGAAAGCTTCTTGCTCAGCTGGTGTGTAAACTCCAGTCAAGAGCAGAAAACACCCGTAATCTTCCCAGAGCACCTTCCTGCGAGGATCCAAGCCCAAATTTGCAAACCAAAGTGAAGACCTGGAAGAGTTTTGGTTGTTTATGAAGCACTGTCCTCCAGCTCTTTAGTACCACAATGTAGTGTACTAGTAATTTAACATAACTACATAACTGTACATAAAAATTATACACAGAGCCACTCAAAAACAGCATCCCAAAAACCTCCAGACAAGGAGCTGGAAACCTTTGGTGTTGATCATGACTACTTTCTTTGTGTTAACTTTAAAATAGTAATGATTTCCTTTTATCTTAAATACACGAACAATCAAGTAAAACAATGTCAAGTCAGATGAGAAAATCCAAAGTCACTTCAAACAATTGAGATCTGACACGTACTGTAAGTACAGTTCTGCTTTCAACAGATTAAAGTACTCTCAGATCTATTTTTTGTTCTAGTCAAAGGCACACACGTTGCATAAAACATCAGGGGGTTTGCTTTGATCAGATGCATAACTCTACATTTCTTGTTAAACAGTTATAAAAATAAAAAGAAAGGCCTTATAAGAGGTAAACTCAGAGGATATTTATACTTCCCGAATGACAGCTCAGTCGGGGTCTTGAATTTAGCACCACTTTCAGGATGTAAAAATAAGTATTTGTAGAGCAAGTTTTCAAGGTACCTCTCTAGAGGAGATAAAGGAATAATCCACAGCTCTGTGCAAAACAAGTCCCACTTGGAGGGGCTTGTTACCTTCATTGAAATAAACTTCTGTTTAATATCACTGGATTAGAATAGTGAGAGTTTCTGAGAATTAATAGGACCTTTTTGTGCCACTCTGGAAGTCCACAGGAATGATAAAACTGTCTTAATTAAGTCTAAAGATTTTCTCAGCATAAGAGATTATCCCTCAGAGAGGGCTCCAGAGCAGTTCTTTGTCTTCCACAATTAGATCAGATCTGAGGTGTGAATGGCAAAGCCCAGAACAGGAGCTTCTAAAAATAAAGCCTGGCAAGGACAGGCTGGTGCTCAGCCTCAACCTATAGCCTTGTTTATTGGGGGGTTTTGGAGGCTTTTCCAAAAATAAAACTTAATTTGAGGTATCCAGTTTTTATATTGATTTTCCTCTGTGTCATGAAAAAAGAAGGTTAATCAACTGCTGAGGAATTGGAAGGAGATTAACCACTGGAAAGAACTTGTACTGCAAAGGAAAATGGGGCTGGTAAGACCCTCATACTTAGGGTGAGATAAAAGTCATGCTGGAGTGAAGGTTGATTTCTCCACCCTTTTTTTATCTTGCAGCTCTGCAGACTTTAACACCCAGCAAAATAAATCAAACCACATAGTGAAAGGCTGCTTTTCCTTGGACCACATTTTTGTGGGATCACCAAGTCACAGTGAATGCAGGGAAACAGTTTTCCTTTCCTGTGTTACCTTGGCAACTTAGTTTTAACAGTCAGAGAAAGGAGAGAAGGAATTCTTCTTAAAACATAAAAAAAATCAAGCAATATTCTAGCAGATTGAAGGAGTTTTATCCTCATTTATCTAAACTGCTCACCATCAAAAAAGAAATGTAGGTCAGCTCTCCTGTCCTTTCTTGAGTCATATCTGCAGCCATGGCAGGGCAACCACTTTGAACAGCATCATCTCAGTGGCTGTTTGCCAATCCCACCCTCGGCTCACAAATTTGAGCTTCCATCAGCTGAGACATTGTGCTTTAAAAGTGCATTTTTTTCCTTGCCACAGCAATATGTGACTACCACGTAGCAGCTCTAAAGTCTTGGTCTTTCAAAAAAAATGCTCAGGAATTTATGTGTTGAATTAATGGACACAGAGCCAGGGATTCATACAACTATTTTCTCAGATTGTAGAAAGCAATTTCATCCTGATTTGCAAGAAAACAGCTCAGAGTTCACCAAACCATAAAAACATTAAGGTTGGAAAAGACCTCCAAGATCATCAAGTCACCTCCTTTGTGGTCCATCCTCTGCACAATTCCTCCTCTGTTCCACAGGATGTCCAAAGGTGTAAATACAGCATTAAATTCCACCTCCACCCATGTTAAAATCACACACAGGTACTTCTGCTGTGTGTCTAACAAGGTATTATTTATTCTCCTTCCCCAAGCTGGAATAGATTGTGGTTTGGGGGTTTTTTGAGGAGGTGCACAAGAAGCCAGGAGCATGGCCAGAGGGATGTTCCATACCCTGGAATGTCATGCCCAGTACATAAATGGGGGGACAAGACCAGCAGGGACCAAAGGCTGCTGAGGGATGGACTCATTGGGCATCACTTGTCTTTCTTGTTAGTTTCCTCTCTCTCTCCCTTTCATTACAATTGTTATTGTACTTTATTTTGTTTCAATTATTCAACTGCTCTTATCTCAACCCAGGAGGAGGGGTTAAACCTCGATAGATATTTTTGTGTGCAGCTTTTATATTCTCAGACAAGACTGTTGGCAAGATGGTTAGTCCATGTCATCCCTTGCAGGACATTTTCCATGTCACTGAGGCAAGGATCTGTCCACTAGGAAACCCACTGAGGCTTGCAATTCACCTCTCAACTGTGTATCCAGCATTTAAGGATAAGTATCCACCTGGTAAACAAATAGATTTGGCAGCACAGCTTGGCAAAAACACTTCTATAATGACAACTTCCAATATCAGACTGTCTCTCCTGTCCATGTTTGTGCAAAATAAACTGCAAAGATCAGGTGAATGAGAAGGAAAACTCTTTTGTGCATTCGGAGGTCTCAGTGTGTTCTTTTCCAGCAGTTCAGGGTGGCTGTGTGTTAAAATGTTAATGCCAACATTTGCATAGTCTGCTTGAATAATAAATAGTGAGACTCACTGAGTAACAATCACAGAGTGATTTCTGTGTCTGCACCAATGCCCTTTGTGTAGATTTTACAGTCTCCTTTGCTGGTTTCAGGGCATTTTTTTGTTTCGCTTACCTGTGAAACCTCAAGCCATGTTTTGTTTTTATTTCAGTGCTTGTATTCCCTGTGATTTATCCTTCTTTGCACTGAACCCCTCTGTGTGTGCTCATCCACTCATCAGAAAACATCTCTCCACTCTCCATGCTTTGGTTTTCACACTGGTTTTGAGTTCAAGGCCAGGTGGGACGGGGCTTGGAGCAACCGGGGCTAGTGGAAGGTGTCCTTGCTCATGGCAGGAGGTGGCACTGGATGGTCTTTAAGGTCCCTTCCAACCCAATCCATTCTGTGATTCTGTGATATCTTCAATAAATCCCCAGTTTCCAACTATTAAAACCAGTCCAAAGAGGAAATTCTGTCCATAGTACGGAGTGATGGCTGGAAGGCACTGGGAAGGAATTCCCTCTGCCTCACAGCACTGCATCCATCAGAGGTGACAAATGGGAACATGTTGGCAAAACAACCATTATTTGGACACAACAGCAGTTCCACCAATCCTGGTCTTTCTCAGCTGGCTTTTGGGACCTTTTCTCTATGAGTGGATGAAACTCTATCATGCAAATAATGTATTCGATTCTTCAGTACAATTATGCAAAAACAAATCTACAGAGAAAACTCTGGCTCTAATTTTGATATGAGAGAAATTTTCTAAGTTAAAAATGAAATATGAAAAGTTAACAAAGCTCAGCTTGAACCCTGGTTAAATCATGTGCAGAGAAGTTATGGTTTAGAGAAAATAAAAGGTATTGCTGCCATCAATACATCAGAGCCAAAGCTGCTCAGTCCCAGGACTGACTGGATGCTTGATATCACCCAAATGAGGACAGGAATGGCCAACACCTGCTGCATTACTGATCTGAATCCTCTTCTTTTGAGCCTGTGGGCATCATTTGAAATTTCTGTTCTATTTGTACTAGACCAAAGATTCCTGTCAAGGCACCATCTGTAGCAATGAAACCCCCATCCAGTTCCAATTCCTGACTCAAACCAAATGAAAATTAAACCTGTAAAACACCTACACAAAAGCACACAACTTCAAAATATCAAAGGCCTCAGCTCTCATGTTGTATTTACACCCCGTGTAAAATGCCTTCTGGGATGATTTGGAACAGCCACAACCAGGAAAAGCCTCAGTAAAAGCAAAAGAACAACAAGCTGAAAAAGGCTCACATCCCCAAGGCAGTGTTCACATCCCCAAGGCAGTGTCCACATCCCCAAGGTAGTGTCCAAAACTGCTCCTTTTGTTCCTTTGGGAGCAATTGGGAGTGTTTGGGTGAGTCCCGCAGCTCCAGGTGTGCTGGTCCCAGGGGACCACGAGCACTGTGCAGTCAGACCAAGGGGAGACAAGCACTTAGGAGTTAAAAAGGGAAACATTTCTGATATAAAAGAGCAGCTCTGAACTGCTCTATTTTCTTTCTTCTATTCTGTGATCTTCTGAGGGAAGCAAGTGACTGGTGATGGGCCGAGATCCAGCAGTTTTGCATACGTTTGTCTTTCCCAGGAGGATTCAGAAGGGAATTGGATTCTCAGCCAGGTAGCAAAAATAGGAATGAGCATCTTACAGGGAGTAAAAAATGAAGGGTTTTCAACACTTTTCAGGTGTTAAGCTGGGACAAGGCACACCACAGAACATGTAAGCACAGAAACTTTTTCGCAATCCTGGTTTGCCAAGCTGTGGTAGAGAGGAAGGGAAAGTGTTGTAACAACTTACTCAGCTCCTGCCAGAGCCATTGTACAACTCATTACTACAGGGTGGAACCAGTGAGATCATGCTCAGCAATTCCCTCAACTCCATAAACATTAATTATTTGGGGTTGGTAACGCAGTATAACTGTTTGACAGGTGTAATTTTCTCTGTCCTTTTGAAAGGAATTTAAGAAATTTGGTAGCACTAATGGTGACCATCAACTAATATTCATCCTAAAGTTACCCCCAGGGAGGTTAAGCTTCAAGGCAGCAGAAGAGAGACCCAACCTGCTGGAGAACCTGGGAAGTGGGAGTTGAAAACATTTCAGGTGGAAGAGAAAACTCTACCAAGGTTTCCTGCATCTTGCATCACCACAGAGTCACAGAATAGCTTGGGTTGGAACATTGAATTTACATTAACTACATTTTTATAAATTTTTATATATTTTAATACATTTATTCATTTTTATTACCTTAAATACTATAATGAATTACATTAATTAATATATAATTAAATAACATTGGTTTAGAAATCTCTCCTAACACTAAATATTTTCTTCAAGAGACACAGTTGGCTTGGTCAAGCCAATTTCTTGAGCTGTTACCACAGACAGTTAAAATTTATGACAGTTTCATGTTAATTAGAATATATATATACATTTTTAAAATCCTACATGCAGAAATGACTGGAATAACTCATCCACTGGGATTTGCTTTGAAAAAATCTGCATTTTTCCTGTGAAAACAATTATCTGTGGCCACAGGTTTTATACCACATATAGGTAATTGTGGCTGCTGAGGGAGACATTTTGTGGCCTTTGTCCAAAGTTGCTTTGAAACAAGCCCCATCCTCTGAGGAGCTGGATGAAGGGTCTGCTGCACATGTATTTTCTGACCTTTGAAAAGAACATTCAGAATTGCACACAACCAGCTCTTCCACAGCATAACTCATCTATTATTAATTAACACTTGTGCCACACTCAGCTGAGCCCACGAGCTCTTGTCCCTGGTCACTGCATGCACGGATAAGGAAGGGAAGACTTGGTGTGGTGATTAAAAAGTCAAGAGTAGAGAGGCGAGGCAAGGCAAGGCTGAGGTCACCAGCAAGTCCCTGGCACGGGAATCTGGGATTCAACCCCCTTAACCCTGCAAAAGCCAGTCCTGAACAGCCTGAGAGGCTGTTGCTGCTCCTTCACGCTTCCGTTGCAGAGTCTGCCATTGATTTGTGATTTAAGGATAACCCAAGAGACATCACCTTCCCGGACCTGCAGGCATCCCGAGACAGCTTTTGGGTCATTCAGCAGCATCCATGGATGGTTTAACCTCCCTACATTCCCCAGTGTGAGGGTAAACTGGAAGCCTACTCCTGACTTTCTGCACTGGGGTGTTTTGCTGAGTCAGATGGAAGGAAACAGGGTAGGAGTCAAGCCTAAGAAAACTCAGTTTTACAATTAATTAGGACCCAAGGGAATGGTTGGAGCTGTGTCAGGGCAGGGTCAGGTTGAACCTCAGGACAAAGGTTCTTCCCCCAGAGGGTGGTTGGGCACTGCCCAGGCTCCCCAGGGCAGTGGGCACAGCCCCAAGGCTGCCAGAGCTCCAGGAGGGTTTGGACAATGCTCTGAGGGACAGGGTGGGATTGTTGGGGTGTCTGTGCAGGGCCAGGGGTTGGGGTGGATGGTCCTTGTGTGTCCCTTTCAGCTCAGAATATTCTGTGATTTCATGATTTTATCTACCAGATCAGCAGTGCCCAAAAGCAGCAGCTTCACTCCTTCCCCCCTCACTCCAGGAGCTGCTTCCCGCTGTCCCCAGCCAACAGCTGGAGCTCCTTCAATGCCAGTGGAGAACAAACTCCCAAGGAGATGGAGATGGGATCCTGTCCCCCATCTCCTAGTCCTTGTCTACCACAGAACTCCCTTCTTCAGCAGAAGAATGGCAACTTTTTCCTAGAATGTATTTTTTCGGGTTGGTTTTCTGTTGGATTAATGATGCCACAAGTGAAGTACTGGAGCTGGTGCAGTGGAACCACAAGTGACACAACTGAAACAGGGAGACAGGCTTGTCCTAACCCTCCTTATTGTCTGTATCCTTAAATAAGGGGAAAGAGGGAAGAAAAACACCCCAAAAGAGATGCAAAGACACACCAATTCTCTTAAAAAATAAATTTTTCTAAGTGCTGATGTAACAAAACAAGAGATGAAAATATGACAACCCCAAATTCAAACTAATGCCAAACTTCACAACATATTCCTTTAGTGCCTGTAGTAATAACAGAGCCGTGAAGCTCAGTAGAAACTCCTTGCAGGACTGAACTCAGACTCAGGGAAGAGTTAAAATGGGCAGCCTTGCTTTTGCTGTTTTGCTCTCTAAAGTGTTGCCACGTACTGGGTGCATTTAATGTGCTCAGAAGAAGGGTGAGAGAGGTCTCTGCAACTGGAAGATCTCGAAGGAAATTGTCACTTTCTGCTCTTAAGTGACAATTTTGTAAATTTTAGATGTGACAGTAACTACTGAGAAAGTAAATTATGGGAGGGAAGGGAGGTGGTTGGTGCTGGGGAAGGGTTTGACACGGCAAGAGCTCCTCACGAAGAGCTTTGCTCAGGAATTTCGTATCCCTGCTGTGCTTCACTCCTGCAGAGCACGGGGAGCATCTAGTGGATGTGGGGGAAACTTCCACAGCAGGGAGTGTTGGGAACGGGAACAGATTAAAGGAGAAAATAAGGATGTGCCTTTATCCTTCCACCACTTTTTAAAAACACATGCACACACCTGCTTAGACAGCCCCAGTCAAAGCTCATTTTGCCAAATTTAAATGGGATATTATAGTCCAAAACAGGAAACCATGTTAAGAAATGGATATGAGGAAATTTTTAACATTCTAGAAAACTGAGTGTTCACGTTGTATATTTTCATTAGTCAGTTTTTCTTTTCTTTTCTTTTTTTAACTGCTTTGTTTTTTTCCTCAAAAAACCCGGTGTTTTTTAAATCAGAGTCAGTTTTCACTTAAACTCAAAAAAGAGCTTGGCTGTACAATACAACCTGTGATTTTCTGAGCAGGAAGGACAATTTCCAGAGGTCTGAAATCAAACAGATTTGGCTGGATCTGCAACCTTGTTTGAATGTCCCTGTGCTAGAAGATATCCAATATAAGCTTTGAAAGGTCATCCTCTCCTCTTTTCTTATTTTGTTACATATTTACTAAAATTAGGAGCTCATTTTTTGCCCCAAAACCCAGCAGCAAAAATCCAGACAGATTTCAACCAATCTTTACCTCTTCCTTTCCTGGAAGTCCACTTAAATATACAACTTCTGCCCAGGGAGAACCAGAGCTCCACTGTGGGGAAAAAAAAAAAGTTGCCTCCAGCCCACTTGTCCAAATATTAACATTTTTGAGAATAACTTCTCTTAATTATTTTGTGAAATATCTAGTTTTAACAAACCATTTGTACCCTATTTTTCTGGGACATCACAAAAAGGTCCTTTATCAATCATTCATGTTGTTGCACCCAGATTTTACACCAGCCTTTAAGTGCAGGTGACCTCTCAAACACCTTCCCAACCCACCTGAGCCAGAGGAACACGCTTGATATGCAGGGCCAAAAACTTATTGATCAGCTAATTAAAGCCTTGACAGCCTAATCCAAGAATTATTATCAGCGCAATTACAAGGACAGGAACATTTGTAGTGCAAAGCAGCCAATTTGCAACGATGACACAATTACAACCCCTGCTGGCAAAACTTGCTCACAGCTCCCCCTTTTTCTGGGATCTCTAGTCCTTGACCCACCTTCCTTGCCAGGAGTCTAACACTGATAATGGGATTTCTTCCTCCTCCTCCTGAGTCCATGCGGGTGATTTTTATGACTTCCTGAATGCTTTGCTTACTTGTTCTTTCCTCATTGATGTACAAATTCCATGTTATATCAAGTTTTACTGTGTTTGGCAGAGTTACTGGATGTTCTTGTTCTTTGTTCTCTTTGTTATTTCTAAAATCAGCCTTATCCAGTGTCCTTGGTACATCCCTTAACACCCAGTCATGGAAGGTGTGGACAAGCAGTTCCTGTTCTTTGTCCCACTCCCTCCAGGCCTCTGGAGCATCTCCTGCTCTGATCCTTCTGCATAATCTTCTATTTTTGTGTGCTAATAAGTCATCAGCTCAAGTTATTTGCACAAACATCCTTGTTTCAAGGTGCCACTGAATGATCCACTCCAGTAGAGATTCAGGGAGTGTAAATGAGACAAAAGTACCACCACCTCTTGACATTTACTTTCCTTCATTTTTTTGGCATTTTAAGGTATCCTTTTTCCTCACTCCAGATCACCCTCTGAACATTTCAGCCAACTGTAATTAACTTCTACTTTAAATTTTATTTAAAGAACTAAAGAACTAAATCTAAATAACTCAGCCCACCCTCTCTGGGGCAGATTCTGCAGGGCCATCAGATTTGGGTTCCTTTGTTCCTCTTCCTAAATGTTTGTTATTGCCCACTTTAGGTTTTGATCCAGGTCCTGTTGGGAAGTTTCCAGCTGTGATAAAGGAACAGTAAGTCCTGAAGGACTGGTATCTCCTCCATCTGTGTTTTACCAGGATTAACAGCTTCTCCTGAAAACTGGACCCCATCTATGGTGGTTTTATGATAACTCTTAAATACATCAGGAACTGGGAGCTGATTTTGCCAGGGGTCAAATCCATAGTGGGATTTGTTGCTTCTGGGTAGTTTCTCATTTTTGGAGCAGTCAGACCACCGTGGTCTGCTTTTCCCACCAGCTCAAAACACATTTAGGTGCCTTCCCTTCCCCTCTGCTCTCCTGCTGTCATCTCTGAAATCACATTAGACCAGCTCTGAATAAGTGATTACTATTTTTTTATGTTTCCCAGAGGTAAAAAAAAACAACAAAACAACTCATTAAGTTTCCCAGTCAATTTTTCCTGTGGGGAATAGACTAGAAGTGGCATCCAGACATAGAAATCAGCGACTCCAGAGCAGATCTCACCTCCTTGGGAGGCACCTGCCCAAGAAGGGGGGTCTGGGGACCCACTGCACAAACAGGATGGGCCTTGGGACCTCCCGAGGATCCCACAAAAGGGGCCAATAACAGCACTGAGGGGAAAGACTCCGTGGAGTGAGAGACACTGGGAAGAGGCTGCTCCCTCTCCCACCTGCCTCAACAAAATATAAATTGCATATACAGTGTGCTGACCAAGCAAACTGCAGGCAAATCTATTCCTGTAGAGTTTCTCCACCACCCCACCCCCTGGGAAAGCAATAAAGCTCGTATCACCTTGGAGACCTTGGGTAGTTCATGCAGAGCAGGGGCTGGCTAATAACAGAGCCTTGAAAGCAAAATTCCCCTGCACTTCATTTCAGGGCCATCTGACTTAATTATCAGGGTTCTTCAGCTGAAATGCTTTGCAGCCCTGAGGGACAGCAGGGTGTCACATTATATCTTTTATCTTTAAGGACAGATATGATCTTCAGAAGTGGGTAAGTTCTCTTTTACTGTAAGACCAATTTAACAACATAAATGCACAATGAGAATTTCTCCAACAACATCTGTATCCCAGTATTCAGCACAGGCTTCTTAGACATCAGCATCATTCCCACCTTCATCTCTCTTATCCCCTCAAAGAAATGAAAATGTCATCATTAAAAGCAACATTATGAGCTGACATTATCCATAAAAGACAAATTCTTAAAGACTAATTCAGTTTGTTCCTTCCTGCTCACTTGGATTGCCTCTCTCAATGCTAATCTGTCTCCTCTCATTTATTGTGTGCATTAAAATAATGACCCACAGTCAAAGCTGAGGTTAAGGTTACATTTCTGACTGTTTTGTACATACACACACATTGACTTCTTGGGTTACACCTTTCAAAACTCAGCTTTTCAAGGTGAAAGCACTAATCAGTCAAATTGCCCTTTGCGCCACTGGCAGATTTTCCTGAGTCCTTATAGGAATGAAGGAGTGGAATAAAATTTCAGCCTGTATTTGGTGGAGAATATATACCCAGTATTCCAAAATCCCATATTAGCTGACTTCCTCAGTCTGTGCCTTGACTCCCATTTGCTCAAGACAGACATTACATCACAGAATCAAGGAATGGTTTGGGTTGGGAGGGACCACAAAGCTCATCCATGGACAGGCACACATTCCACTATCCCAGGTTGCTCCAAGCCCCATCCAACCTGGCCTTGGACACTTCCATACTACATAATTGTTAAATTACCTGACATTTCTATTTCAAATGAAAATTCTGCCTTTATATAGCTTTTTAATGTCCAGGTTAAATTATTATAATTAGTGATTTTACTTCAGCTTGATTCCAGGGTCCTACCAAAAAGGAGTGAAAACAGAAACCACTTTTTTAAATTTATTTTTAGCAAATTGAGGTTCTACCTCATTTTCTTTTCTTTCCCCTGTGTTTTTCTCCAGGCACACACAGACACACTGAAAAACATGGTCATAATCTCGAAAAAGAAAAGAACAACGAGATTCAATGGAATAATTCCAATTTTACTGCTCACCACACAGGAGCTAGAGGAAGATAAATACCCAGAAATATACTGCAGTCTTACAAGTCTTATCTGGGTGCACTGATAGATGACTCTGAGCCTCCCAACTTCTGACTGTACCAGCCAGCCAAAGAAAATCCAGGTCCCTGGGACACCATATGGAAAATGGGCAATGGCATACATCCTAAAGGCACCCAAGGTGAGGAATGATCCCTGGAAGCTCCTTTCTGTTGCTGAAAGCTGGTCTGCAATTCACACCTAATGCATAATCCACTCACAACCATTTTACTTGTATGGAACAAAGTTGGGGCCTTAAATTATGCGGGCAGCAGGAAACAGTAAGAGAATATTTTATAGAGCTGACAGTCATCATTATGCACTTGAAACCATAGAATTGTTAAGGTGGGAAAAGACCTCTAAAATCATTGAGTCCAAGAGCCAAAGCCCCATATTTTGTTGGTGTCATGGTTTGAACAGCCTCAAAATCCAATTCCTGATTCCTAGCCCCCCTCCCACATCTCAACCCCATGTGAGATGGGTTTTCCAGACAAAAACACAAGACTCAATATGGGGGGAAAGGAATATATTACAGGACTGTACAAATAAATAAATACTTATACTATAATACATTACATATAATCTTAACTCTATTTCTATCTCTACCATGACAATAATATTTACAGTGGGCCAAATCTCTTCTCCCTCCAAATAAAAGTCCAGGAGAGAAGAAGAAGAAAAGATCCCTTCCAGTCTCTGAGCAGCAGGTCTCTCTAGGCAGCAGGCTCTCTGTGTCTTTCATGAAGCAGTTGCAGCTGGATCCTTGCCAATGCACACGAGGGGGGTCTCCAAGCCCTTCTCGGCCCCTCGACGCCAAACGAAGGGTCTTTCCGTGGGCTGCTTCACCCCAGACAAGGTTGCTCCACCACGGTCATATCACGAAGCACCCGGGTCTTCGTGACGGTCTGGTATCCTCAGGGGAAATCAAGCCCCTATGCAGAGCTCCCATGCTCTGACTCAAAGATGGTTACCAGCTTCTCTGAAGCTGCAGCAGGGGGGGCCAAGGTCACCCCACACACACACATTCCTTTGGCCGTCCTGGCTTATCTCTCAGGAGGCCGGAGCTTCTTGCTCCTCTCAGCAGTGCATACTGCACTCCAAGACTCTTCAAGTGAGTCCAATCATCCTCCTCTCTCTCAGAGGAGTCTCCAGGGGAGTTTGGGGGGTTTGGTTATCCAGTTCTTACCCCAACAAACTCTGTCTCTGCTGCTGGCTCTTTTCCTTCTCTTCAGACAGCTCTCTGTCTGCCCCAGCTGCATACCGGCTTACGTTGCTTCTTCTGGTTCTTATCTGTTGGCTCTTTGCCACTGCTCTCGGACGCTGCTGTCCCTGCTGCTCCGTCGCCCACTCACAGTGGAGAAAACTCCTCCAACTTCTCAGCCACAGGCACTTAGTTCAGTTCAACACCATTCCACAGAGCCCCCCAGCCGGGGCTGGGAGGGGGGCAAAGCCCCAAGGGGCTCCGAGCCCCTTCTCCTCGTGGCCTCTACAACATGGCCACCTCTTCTTCTAACAACCAGTACCACTGCTTCTTTTCCGGTGGAGAGATATGTTTATATTTTGCAGGAGCACTGATTGGGCCAAACCCCAAGGGTCACCACCCCCTGGGGGTTACCACTTTCCTAGTCTCAGGGGGAAACCTGGCTCAAACCACTACACTGAAGAAAAACAATGATAAAGAGGTTGTAATATGCTGAATTATGTGCTAGAAGTGCAGATAGCTTGGATATCTGCAAATGCAAGAGTGGAATAATACAGCAATATTTCCTCTCATTTGTCAGTTAAAATGATTTTTTTTAATTTGTGGACTGGGTTATTACTTTGACCACCTCCTTCCAATGTGGAATAATTCCATGATGAGATTTGGAATATTACAATTAGAAGGAAACTTTATGAATGACATCTTTTTCAGATCTTAATAGCAGATTAGGTTATTAGTTTTGACGTTGTATTTCACTATATTCCAGTTTTACATATACACTGTGTATATTAGAACTGTGTTGGCAATTACATACACAGAATTTTTAGAAGTTCTTGTGCCCAGCATGACTTTTGCAATTCTATTTGAAACTGTAATTTTCTAGTGATTTCTTGTTTTAAGTCAGAGCCCACAAAATCATATCTGAGTAGGAACTGTATTATTGAAGA
>NW_020897950.1:0-5954 GCF_003984885.1 Neopelma chrysocephalum
GATAACACTTGTGAAAAATGCCAAGCTGCAGTTGAGATGATCAGGAGGTCCCAAAAGATGCAAGGCTCCTAAGGAAAAGAAAAAAACATAACAAATTACAAAAGCACCTTACCAACACAGCACACAAAATTATTAAATTTAAAAACCCTGCATTTGAGTGTAATCCTCTTCATTGCCATATCCAGCTCTGCTTCTTTGGATGCCAAAGCTGATGCTTCAATAAAGCAGGAATAGCTCCAGAAGTCCCATTCAATGAAAGAACAGGAGAGCTCTTATCCCATTGAAGCTCAGCTGCTGGATGACTCCCCTCAGCAAAGGCTGGGGTTAATATACCCCTGGCTGGGCCCACCTCCCTTCCCACGAGACCCCGGGGAAAGGGGGGAGCCCAATCCCAGAGGGTATAAAAGCTCTGGGAGCAGCAGCATATGGTTTGCATCTCATTTATAATCAAGGTGGGTGAAGAGCCTGACGGAGAAGAGGACTCTTAATGAGAACAGGTATGATGCTTAGTGTTGGATTTAGTATTAGAATTTGTATTTGGGATTGTAATTTGTAAGAAAATTAGGGCCATTTCCCCCGGAAAGAAAGCCTATAGCTTTTGGGTGTCAGGTACAGGTAGCAAAACTTTCTGTTCGCGTGGAAAGGGTTTTGTTAGCTTGCCGTAGCCCTGCCCTGAAACTGCACCTGACTCACAAAGGCTAGAGCCTTTCTTTCCTGCGGGAAAGGATGTCGGTTGCTTTGGGAGCCCAGCAACGAAACAGCAGGTCTAACTGCCTAAGTTAACATGGATGAAGTCCTCTCCCCGCACAGCTCCTCCGCTCGCAGAGGGCAGGAATCCCCGGTTGAAGCGGCGCGGGCTGGGGCGGCTCGGCGCGGGCTGGGGCGGCTCGGCGCGGGCTGGGGCAGCGCGGCGTGGCCGCGTCCTACCTGCGGGAGCTGCGGGACAAGGCTGAGCCTGGCGGTACCGGAACGAGGCGCGGGGGGGCCCGGAGGGAGCCCCGGGGATGCGGGGACCCTCCCGCGGTGCTGGGCTGAGCCCCCGGGCTCCCGGGGTGCTTCGCGACGGGGGATGTAGAGGGAGGTAGTGACGGGAATCAGGAAGTGCTTCTACGGACCCGCGCCCGGTTCGGTGGCTGTGCCGAGGTTTGAACCGGGAAAGAGCCGCTGTCCTGCAGTGAGGACCGGGGGAAATAGCCTTACCGAGAGACTGGGGAGATTCGGATTAGAGATTAGGAAAAAATTGGGTGGTCACACATTGCAATAGGTTGCCCAGGGAGGTGGTGGAGTCACCGTTGCTGCAGGTGTTCAAGAGGTGTCCGGATCTGGCACTGGGTGGCGGTTTAGGGGTTACAGTGGCAGTGTTTGGTAATAGCTGGACTGTGATGCCGAAAGACCTGGTCCAAAAAACTGCTCAGAGACTTTTGTATCTTTAAGCGGCAAGATATTTATTTAACGTTGGGAACAAGCCAGCTCGTGCTTAATTACTCATAATTAATTACTTAATTACTCATAATCTGCACTCTTTTGACTATGGTACTTAATTTATACCACAGCCATAAATTGAGTAATGATAACAATGCAACGGCACTCACCGATACTAAGATTGGATGTATTAGGAAATGGAACACTTGAGAGGCCGTAGGGGAGTATCCCAGAAAAATATCCCACCGATGGTGTTCTCCTGCTCGTTCTATCTTTTCTATATCTGGATGTTCAAGCATCTTCTGGAAGAGACTGATTTCCATCCCTATTTGTAATTTAGGTACATCACGATGCAACAAATAATCATTTTCAATTAATTGCCCAGTAGTTATTGGAATTGTATAGTTAAAATCACAGCCTATTATTTTAGTAAAGTTACAAACACAAAAATCTTCATCCCTATTCAATTTTGGCAATCGGACAGCCAATTTCAGCACAGCACTCTTGCGAGCGAACTAGTGCCATTGCCGTTTCTTCCCATTCCCTTTTTCTCCCGATTCCCTTATTCCCATACCCTTCCCTTTTTCCCCGTTCCCTTGGTCCCCATTTCTGTGCCTTTCTAATTCCCTTTTTCTCCCCTTTCCAGAGCCCCTCCGGGCCCCGCCCGTTCTCCTGACCCCTCTTCTTTCCCCGCCCCAGTTCCTTTTCCTTCGCGGTGCACTCTGGGACTCGCAGTCCTCTCTTCCCTCTCTACGGGGTACCCTGCACCCCGGCGCCTTCATTCCCCGGCACCCCCCGCGGCGCTCTTTCCTTGTTTCTGGGAGTTGTAGTCTTGACTCTCTTCTTTCCCGTTGCGGGCTCTGCCCGCCGAACTTCAAGTCCCGGCGCACCCCGCGCTGCGTCTGCGGCGGAGCGGCGGAGCGGGGAAGATGGCGGCGGCGGGCGCGGGGGCCGGGCCCGGGCCCGGCGCGGGGCCCTCGGCTGGCGCGGGGGCCTCGAACCCGCGCAAGTTCAGCGAGAAGATCGCGCTGCAGAAGCAGCGGCAGGCGGAGGAGACCGCGGCCTTCGAGGAGGTTATGATGGAGATCTGCTCCACACGGGTGAGCGACGGGCCGCCCTACCGGATGCGCCGCGGGGCGGGAGGGCCCTGAGGGGATGATGGGGGTTACTGAGGGGTCGTGAGGGGACGGGGAGGGTCGTGATGAGCCGGGGGTGAGGGGTTGGTGGAGCCAGAGGGGTCGTGAGAGGTCGGGGGGGTCTGGGACTGAGGGGTCGTGAGGGGCCGGGGGGGCTGTGGGCAGTGAGGGGGGAGAATTGGGGGGGGATTGGGGGTCGTGAGGGGATGGGAAGGTTTTTGAGGGGTTAGAGGGGACCAGGGGGACTCTGAAGGGTTTGGGGAGGGGGTTAAAGGGGCCCGGGGGAGCTGTGAGGGTTTGGGGAGGGGGAGGTTGAAGGGGACCAGGGGGGCTGTGAAGAGTTTGGGGGGGGTAGAAGGGTCTGGGGGAGATGGGAAGGTTTTTCGGAGAGTTAGAGTGGTTCACGGGGGATCCCAGGTCCTGGAATTGGGATGGGAAGAGGATCCCTGATCCCACAGATCCGGGACCTGCTGTCCCCTCCAGAGGGCTCCAGGGTCTGTCCCTGTCCCTGGAGACACTCGGGATCCTCCCTGGATCCTGTGGGATCCTGTGGAATCCTGGGGATGCTGCATCCTAGGAGATGCTGAGATTGAGCCTGGTTGGAATCTGGGAATTGCAGTGTTGGGATATGGGATGGGATCCAGGATGGGATCTGGGATCAGAGCTGGGATGGGATTTGGGACAGCATCTGGGATAACTCCCACCCAGCAGCTCCAGGAAGGTGGAATGTTGTCTCCATGGGCTGCTGGGAGGGACCTTGGGAGATTGGGAAGGCTAGGAATGCTCCAGGACGTGGTTTCTCAGGCAGGGGAAGCCTCAGGAGGAGCCGGTTGGGAATTGTGTGTCTGTTATCCCGGGATTTGGTGCGTTTTGGTCATTCCTGGCGGAGCCTTCGGATGGATGAGTGAGAGGGTGGAGTGCGGGATCCAGGGAGACATGGACAGACTCTTCCAGGGGGCAGGGAAGAGAAAACCCAGGGAAAAGCCAGCAGTGCTTTAAAACCTGGGAATTTTGGGGTAGGAGAGCCCTGGCTCTGAGGGGATCTGAGATCTGGGATGTCACTGCTGCGGTGATGGGGACATCCCAGGAGAGTTTGGGAATGGGCTGGAGCCTCTGCTGTGCTTCTGTCTGCAGGGATTTTGGGAATGAGGGCCTCCTCTGTGCATCTCTGGAGAGTTTGGGAATGGGCTGGAGCATCTCAAGAGAATTTGAGAATGAGCTGGAGTTTTGTGTCATCCCAGGAGAGTTTGGGAATGGGCTGGAGTCTCTTGTGCATGCCAGGAGAGTTTGGGAATGGCCTGGACCATTGCAGGAGAGTTTAGGAGTAGGCTGGAGCCTCCCCCACGCTTCCATCCGCAGGGGTTTTGGGAATGGCTCGGGCCGTGTTTGCAGAGCAAACAAGTGGTTAATGTGCAGCAGGACTGTCCTGATCCCTCCTGGAATGACTCCTCCAGGAACTCAGCCCCTAATCCCTTCCCGGGACAATTCCTCAGGGAATTCCTTCCCTGGGCTGATTCCTCCGGGATCTGTTCCCTGCAGCCCCAGGAGCGGCTCCACAGCCCCCCAGGCTTTGCTCTGAGATTTCCAGAGTTGTTCCCAGCTATTCCTGAGCTATTCCCAGATTCCAGGCTCCCTGTGGGATCCTGGAGCAGGATCCTGACCCCGAGCCCTTAAGCCCCAGGCACTAATCCCTCCAGCTGCTGCCTAAAGCTCCTGCTTTTTTTGGGTGGTTTTCCTTGTTTTTTCACGCCTGGATCTGGATCGCTGTGGTTTTAAGCTCAGGAATTTGGCGTTTCCCAATTCCCAGCTGGTTTTTTTGGGCTTCAGCTTCTCTTTCCCTGGGATTTGTCCAGGGCTTGGATCTGCCCATCTCCGAAGGGAAGGCGACTTGTGTGGATTGAGATGGGGGAACCTCTCCTTCCCTGTGGATTGGGAACAGGGAAACCCCCTTTCCTTGTGCTTTGGGATCAAGGAATCTCTCCTTCCCCATTCCCTGTCTCGGGATGAGGCCCCTGCCCCTGGGATCCCGTTTATCTCCGGCTGTGCCGTGACTCCTTCCCCGGCCTTGAGCTCTGGGCTGGGATCTCCGGGCTGGCCTTTGTGTGGACGAGGTGCCTACTGGAAAATCCCGCTGGAAAATCCCTCGGGATCCGCAGAGCCCAGATCCCCCCCCGGGGGGCTCACCCCCCACTCCGGTAATGTGGGATGTGGGATGAGCAGACCCTCATCCATCCCTTGTGGGTTCCTGACCCTCCTCCTTCCCACTCTGGAGCTCCCCGGGGTCACTGTCACCTCGGGGGTGATGCCGTGGGGGAAGGGGGGGGCCTGGGGTGTCCGGAGGGGGGTGTGAGGGGGGATTTGGGGGGCTCTGACCCCCCCAGCCCCCTGCGCAGCCCCCTCTGACGTGCCCCTGTATGTCCCCCCCCTTGTGTTCCCTGTGTCCCTCTATGTCCCCCCCATGTCTCCCACGTCCCTCCCATGTCCCCCCATCCCTCCCATGTGTCCCCTATGTCCCTCTGTGTCTCTCATGTCTCTCCCATCCCTCCCATGTCCTTCCCATGACCCCCCCTCCCCCCTATGTCCTCCACATCCTTCCCACGTGTCCCCATGTGTCCCCTATGTCCCTTCCATGTCTCCCCCATCCCCCGTCCCCCATGTCCCCTCACGTCTCTCCCATGTCTCCCTCATGTCCCCCTATCCCCCCTGTTCCCCAATCCCCCCATCCCCCCATGTCCCCCCCGTCCCCCCATGCTTCCCCATCCCTCCATGTCCTCCCACCCCTCCATGTGTCCTCCATGTCCCCCCCCATGTCTCCCCATGTCCCCCTCGTCCCTCCCATGTCCCCCCTGTCCCCGTGCCCCCCAGCTGCAGGCCCAGAAGCTGCGCCTGGCCCACGGGCGGGGCCCGTTCTACAGCGGCTCCCTGCCCAATGTCAACCAGATTGGCTCCAGCCTGCCCGACTTCCAGGTGAGCTGGGGGCTCTGGGGGGACTGCAGCCCTGGGAAGGGGGGCTGGAGCTTCAGAGGGGAGGGGGGGATGAGGGGTTGCTCCCTGAGCTCGCTCCCATCTCTGGTGCTGAGGGGGGGCTGGTCCTGAGTCCCCTTCCCAGTGGGATCATTGGCCTTTCCTGAGCCCCTTTCCCAGTGGGGTCATCTGTCCCTTCTCCTGATCTCCATTTCCAGTTGTCTCACCTGTCCCCCCCTCTCCCGAGCCCCATTCCCGGGTGTCTCCCTGTCCCTGTTCCCGAGTGTCTCCCTGTCCCTGTTCCCGGGCATCTCACTTGTTTCCCCCTCTCCCTGTCCTGTTCCCAGGTGTCTCACCTGTCCCCCTCTCTCCGAGCCCCATTCCTAGGTGTCTCCCTGTCCCTGTTCCCAGGTGTCTCCCTGTCCCTGTTCC
>NW_020897950.1:5964-9510 GCF_003984885.1 Neopelma chrysocephalum
TGTCTCCCTGTCCCTGTTCCCAGGTGTCTCCCTGTCCCTGTTCCCAGATGTCTCACTGTGCCCTTTCCCAGGTGTCTCCCTGTCCCCATTCCTGGGTGTCTCCCTGTCCCCATTCCTGGGTGTCTCCCTGTCCCCATTCCCAGGGGTCTCACTGTCCCTGTCCCCGCAGGGCCCATCCCCTCTGGACTCCACGCGGAGCACGCGGCACCATGGGCTGGTGGAGCGGGTGCAGCGGGACCCCCGCCGGATGGTGTCCCCCCTGCGCCGCTACGTCCGCCAGATATCCTTCAGCGTGGGCATTCCCTGCTTCCGGGTATTCCCTGCTCCTGATCCTTCGACCTGGCCATTCTCTGCTCCTGATCGTTCAGCCTGGCCATTCCCTGCTCCTGGGCATTCCCTGCTCCTGATCCTTCAGCCTGGCCATTCCCTGCACATGCTCCTTCATCCTGGTCATTCCCTATTCCCACTCTTTCAGCCCGGGCATTCCTTGCTCCTGATCCTTCATCCCAGTCCCATTTCCTGCTCCTTTATCCTGGCCATTTGCTGCTCTTCATCCCAGTCCCATTCCCTGCTCCTGCTCCTTTATCCTGGTCCCCTTCCCTGTCCCGCGGGATTTGGGAGCCCCCCCTGCTCTCAGTGTGGCCCTTAACGAGCCCCCACATCGACAGCTCCCCCTACGGACCCACCTACTTGTCGCCTCCACCTGAGCCCAGCTGGAGGAGGTAATTCCTGCCATTCCCTGCAGCCTGGGGGCCCATCCCGAGGCTTTGGAAGCAGGAGAGGCCCCGGCATTCCCAGGAGGATCCGCAGGGCTGGGATGTGGGAAGGGGGCAGGGGGAAGTGCTGCAGTGCTGTGAGTGGGGTGAGGGCTCCTGCCTCTTGGATCCTGAGATTGTCCCACAAACTGGAGGGCTCGAGGAGGAGTTTCAGGTGGGAATAGGGATCCTGCCGAGAGGAAGCAGGTGGGGACAGGGATGGGGGACAAATACAAGCTCGAGACCTGTCCCTGGAGTCCCAGGAGTGGTGTGTCCTTGTCTCACCCAGAAGGGACACCATGGGGGACAGCCCAGTCCCATTCTATCTTCCCGCAACTCCCAGCCCTCACTGGGGCATTCCCAGGGCAGGGAATGGGGTCGCGGATCCCCAAGGGGTGTCCTGCCTCCTTGGCCCCCCTAATCCCTGTTTTTCCCTTCCAAAAAAAGGACCATGCCCTGGAGCAACTTCCCGATGGAAAAAGGACATTTATTCCGGCTGCCCTCAGCTCTCAACAGGTTTGATCCTGTTTTTTTCCTCTCCCTGTTTCCCAGCCAGGACCCCTGGGGTGGGCACAGGCTTGGGACCCCCGGGGGGGAAAAGGTGGCCCTGGGGACTCCCAGTTTCGGCCCCAGGACCCCTACAGGGCCCCCCACAGGGGGAGGGGTCCCTGTCCCATGGGCGTGGGGGGGTTGGGGAGGTTTCCTGTGCTGCAGCCGAACAATGTCCCCCTTGTCCCTTGTCACTGCAGCCTCTTCCCAGCCATTCCCTGCCCTTCCCTGCCTCGAGACAACTAATTGGGAACACAACGGATGCCCCCAGCCCCGGGGGGGGCACAGGGTGGTCCCAGGGAGGTCCCATTGTCCCCTGTGCCTGGGGGTGAGGGCTCTGGGAGGGAGATGGGGCTGGACTCCAGTGGGGAGGGGGGCACAGGGCTGGTGGGGGGGCTGTAAATAGGATGAGGTGCTGTAAATGGGGGGGGTGGGGCTGTAAATGAGGGATGTGTGTAAATGGGGGGGGTCCCGGATCCATGCCGTGATCCCCGTTTTTAGGACAAATTCCGACTCGGCCCTGCACACGAGCGTGATGAACCCCCCTCCCCAGGATTCCTACCTGGGCCCCTCCCAGGCTGCCCCCCCGCCTGGCCGGCGCACGGGTGAGACCCCCCTGCCCCCTCCAACCCCCTGGGGGTCTCGGGGGGGGGGGGTCACACAGCCTCCCCTCCTCCACCTCTCTGCCCCCCTGACCCACCCGCTCTCCCACAGGTTTCCTGGACGGGGACTCAGACAGCAAAGGTGAGCCCAGGTCACAGCTGTGTCCCCCCTGGGCTGGGGGGGCTGTGATGTCCCCCATCACCACCACTGACCCCCCTCCCCCTTCCCAGTGTTTCTTTTCCAAGTGCCTCCCATCGAAGAGAACTTTGATGACAACAAGCACTCGCTGAAGCCCTGGGACACCAAGAAGGTGGGGGGGGGGCCATGGGGATATCCCCCCCCGGGTGCCCCCCTGTGTCCCCAAGGCCCTGCCTGGGCTGATCACTGCGCTCTGATCCCGCAGCTCTCGTCCTCCTCGGCACGGCCCCGATCCTGCGAGGTCCCAGGCATCCAGTGAGTGCTGGGGACCTGGAATGGGCAGGGGGCACTGGGGAGAGGGGCTGGAGTGGGGAGGGGGGCACTGGGGAGGGGCTGGAACGGTGAGGGGGACACTGGAGGGGGGCTGGACTGGGGAGAGGGACGCTGTGGAGGGGGACCCTGGGGAGGAGGTGCCAGGGTGTCATCACTGTTCCCCCCCCCCTGTCTCTCTCCCCCCCCCACACCCCCCAGTGTGTTCCCGTCCCCGGACCAACCTGCCAATGTGCCCCTCATGCCCTCGGCCCTCAACACGGGGGGGTCCCTGCCCGACCTGACCACGCTGCACTTCCCGTCCCCCCTGCCCACCCCCCTGGACCCCGAGGAGGCCCCGTTCCCCCCCCTGAGTGGGGGCAGCAGCACCTCCAACCTGGCTACCACCATGACCCACCTGGGCATCAGCGGCACCGGCACGGGGGGGCTGGGCTACGACCCCCCAGGTGAGTGGGGGGGGCACAGAGGAGCTCAGAGACCCCCCAGGTGAGTGGGGGGGTACAGGGGGGGCTGGGCTATGACTCCCCAGGTGAGTGTGTCCATCGCTGTGTCCATCTCCATGGTTTTGGTGGCTCCATCCCCCTCCCTCCACCTGGGGAGCCCCCCCCAGGCCCTTCCCTCCCTCTGGGGAGCCCCTCAGGCCCCTCCCTGGGCACGGGGCCATGCTGGGGGGTAACGCGCTCTCTGTTTTTGTGCCCACAGGACTCCCCTCACCTCTGCAGAGCTCCCTGAGTAACCCGTCCCTGCAGTCCTCCCTGAGCAACCCCAACCTGCAGGCCTCCCTGCAGGCCTCCCTGCGCGGCCCCTCCCTCCAGGCCTCCCTCAGCAACCCCTCTCTCCAGTCCTCCCACAGCAGCTCCTCCATCCCCTCCTCGCTGTCCAACCAGTCCCTGCCCTCGTCCCTGTCCTCCTCGCTGTCCAACCCGTCCCTGCCCACATCCCCCCGGAGCCAGCCCCTCCAGTCCTCGCCCAGCAACCCCAGCCTGCCCTCGGGGCTGGGGGGCTCCTTCGGGACCACGTCTCCCCGGCGCCGGGTCCCGCTCAGCCCCCTGTCCCTGCCCGTGGCTGGTGACTCCAGACGGCAGCACCCCAAACAGTTCTCACCAACAATGTCACCCACATTGTCCTCCATCACCCAGGTATGCATGGCTCCATCGCCGCGCCTTCTCCT
>NW_020897950.1:9520-23359 GCF_003984885.1 Neopelma chrysocephalum
CCCCTTGTCCTCCTCTTCCTTGTCCCCCTCCTCATTGCCCTCATCCTACTCTTCCTCATCCCCCACCTCATCCTCCTGTTTTCCATCCTCTTCCCTGTCCTCCTCCTCCCTTGTCTTTCTCGTCCTCATGCTCCTTGTCTTCTTCCTCCTCATCCTCTTCCTCCTCCTCCTTGTTACCCTTTTCTGTGTCCTCCTTTTCCCCGTCCTCCTCCCATTGTCCTTGACCTCCTTCTCTTCCTCCTTGTCCTGCTCTTCTTCCTCCTCATCTTCCTCTCATCCTTCTTGTCCTCTTCCTCATCCCCCTCTTCTTGTCTTCCTTCTCTCCCTCCTCCCCCTCACTCCTCTCACCTCGTTTCCATCCTCATCCTCATCCTCACCCCCAGGGCCCCTCTCGCCCCCATTACCCCCCCTCAGACCCCCCAGCCCTGCCCACATTGGGGGGACACTCCATGTCCCTCCCAGCCACCCCCCCCTGCCATGGGGACCCCCCTGGGCCCCCCCCGCAGCCAGGGGTGAGCTCGGGAGTCACAGTGCCAGCAGCCCCGGGGGGGGGCCGGTGGAGCCCCCCAAAGTGGGGGTGTCCCGCTGACCCCCCCCCTCTCTCCGCAGGGGGTGCCCCTGGACACCACGAAGCTGCCGGAGCAGCGGCTCCCACCGTACCCCTACGGCCAGCCCGGGGTGCTGCTGGGGTCCCAGCCCCCCCCGCGGCCACCCGCACCCCCCCCGCGCCCCTACGGCCCCCCCTACCCCCCCCCCGGCCCCTCCCTGGGGCAGCCCCTGGCGCAGCCCCCCGGAGACTTCGGCCTGGGCAGCGTGAGTGGGGGGGCACGGGGTGGAGTAAAGAGGGGGAACCCCTAATACAGCTCTGACCCACGGGGGGGCATGGAGGGAACATCGGGACGCCCCATGGGATCACCGAGGGGAATATGGGAATGGGGACCCTTGGGGGGGTCACTGGGGGGAACATGGTGATGGGGACCCTCAGAGTCATTGAGGGGGACATGGGGATGGGGGACCCCTCCAGGGGAGTCACTGGGGGGGACATGGGGTCAGGGGACACTCTGGGGGGGCTCACTAAGGGGATCACTGGGGGGACATGGGGACAGGGGACACGCCAGGGGGGCTCACTATGGGGGTCACTGGAGGGACATGGGGCCAGGGGACACTCCAGGGAGGCCACCCCTAACCCTCCTCCTCTCCACAGCTGGAGCAGTTCGGGATGGGGGACAGCCCACCCGGGAACAGTGGAGGGTTCCCCGACGACCTGGGGGCCCTCAGTTACCCCCTGAGCGAGGGGGGGCTACGACCCCTCTGCCCTGAACCGCCCGAACCTGAGCAACTGCAGCCGCCACGGGCCCATCCCCAACATCATCTTCACAGGTGAGGGGGCTGGGGGGCATCATGGGGGGGGTGGATGGGATGGGAGCTCTGAGTGTTGTCATGGAGGGGTGGGATGGGGGGGCAGTGGGGTATCAGAGGTGGGTGGGTGGATTGGGGGTCTGTGAGGTGTCACAGGGGGTCCATGGTGTGTCACGGGGCGTGTGTGTGTCCTGGGGGCTCTGGGGGCGTCACAGGGTCTCTGTGGGTTGTCATGGGGGGGTGTGCCCTGGGGTCTCTGGGGGTGTCCTGGGAGGGGGTGTGTGCCCTGGGCTCTCTGGGGGGATCACGGAGTCTCTGTGGGCCCCCCCATCCCTCCTGGGGCCGCACTGACACCCCTGTCGTCCCCCCCACCCCACCCCGCAGGCGACTCCCCCCCGGGGCTGTCGAAGGAGATCGCGACGGCGCTGGCAGGGGTTCCGGGTTTCGAGGTGGAGGGGGGGGCGCTGGGGGGGCTGGGGGGGCTGGAGGAGGAGCTGCGCATCGAGCCCCTCACCCTGGACGGGCTGAGCATGCTGAGCGACCCCTGTGCGCTGCTCACCGACCCCGCCGTCGAGGACTCCTTCCGCTCCGACCGCCTGCAGTGAGCCCAGCAGGCCCCCCCCGCCGCAGGGACCCCCCCGCGACCCCCGGCGCCGCCCCCGGGGCCACCCCCCGGCCCCGCCGCCCACTGCGCTCCCGCTGAGACCGGAAAAGGGAGCGTGGGGGGGCGCCGGGTGCCCCCAAAACGTGGCCATCGAGGGGTCTGCAGTGAGCGCGGGGGGGGGCTCCAGCAATGAGACCCCCCCTCAATTCCCACCCCCCGGGAAAAAAACAGGAAAACAGGGAAAAGGGGTTGATCCAGGTGCCCCCAAAGCGTGGCCATGGAGGGGTCCGACTGCCCCCAGGGAGCGGGGGGGGGGCTGCAGCACCGCAACCACCCCTCAAATTCCCGCCCCCGGTCCCGGCAGGCGCTGCTCTCCGGGAACACCCGGGAAAGGGGGGGAGGGGTGCAACCCAGGCCCTCTCCAGCCTTATGGCCCCCCCCAAATCCAGCCCGGGGGGTCCAGCACTGCAATCGCCCACCCCCCAGTTCCCACTTCCAGGTCCCGCAGATCCCTGTTCACATGGGAAAGCCCCAGGGCCACCTCGGAACTGGGAAAACTGGGGAAGGGGAGACAATGGGAGACAATCCAGGCCCCCCCTGGCCCCCCAAAATCAACCCCAGGGGAGTCCCAGCCCTGCGCTCCCCCCTCCGGTTCCCACTCCCTGCCCCCACTGGTCACTGTTCTCCCGGGAAAACCCTGGGAATGTTGGGGAGAGGGAGCAATCCAGGCGACCCTGAACCCCCAGACCTCAGCTGGGGGGGCCCGGCCCCCCCGGGGGTGGCTGTACATAAACCCGTAGGTAGAGACCCCCGGTTGGGGGGGGCAGGGGGAGCAGTTTCTGCCTTTATTTTATCATTTTTCTGGCTAATCATCATCTTTAAGGCAAAATCCCACTCCCCCCCCAATATGTACCCCCAGCCCCCCCCCCCAAATTACCCAACTGCTGGGGATGTGTAGAAAGCACTTGTAACTTTGTTCCCCCACCCCCCGAAAATTGCCCCCCCCCCCGGGGTAGCACGGGGGGAGGGCCCGTCCACGGGTGGGGGGCCCTGGGCCCCCCCGCCGAGGGAGCCAGAGTGATTTATAATTATTATTTTTTAAAATATATATTCTATGTTAATTAACCGCCCCCACCCATGCGTGGCTGATTTGGGGGGGGGGGTGCGAGAGGGGGGGGTTCAGCTGCTCCGGACCCTCCCCCCTTGGCCCTGCCCGGCCTTTGGGATTGGGGTTTCTTACTGGGGGGAAGGGGATCTTTTATTGAGGAAGGGAGGGAGAAATGGGGTCCCTTATTGAGGGGGCAGTAGGGTCTTACTGGGAGAGTGATAAGGGGGTCCCTTATTGGGGAGGGGGTGAAATGAGGTGTCTTATTTGGGGGTGACAATGGGGTCCCCACAATTCCTGGGGAGGCTTAGAGGGGCTTCTTGGGGGTGCTCGAAGGGGTCCTGGCAGTTTCTATGGGATCTGCGGGGGGAGTCCCGGGTACCTGGGGGTGTTGGGGGGGGGTGTCGGGGGGTGGGGGGACGATGCCCCCTGGCGGGTGCGGCGAGTCCTCCGGGCCGCCAGGAGTCGCTGCGGAGCCGCGCTCTGTGGCGGTCGCGGCCCAGCGGAACCAGGGACGGCCCGGCCCGGCCCGGCCCGGCCCGGCCTCAGGTACCGGGCGGGAACCGGGAGTCTTGGGGGGTTCGGGGGGACCGCAGAGAACGGAGGGCACACGGGAGGGCCGGGCCGGGGGGGCACCAGGGGGCGGCGGGCGCTGCAGGGCCCGGGGCAGGGCCTGTGGGGCGCGGGGGGGAATATGGGGGTGGGAGCGTGGGGGCGACATTGGGAGGGTACACAGGGGAGGACATGGGCACGGAGGACCCTTCTGGGGGGTCACTGGAGGGGACATGGGGATGGGGGACCCTGCCAGGCCGTGCACGGGATGTGACCCCCTCAGCCAAGGGGGTGTCGCTGGCACCAGGGGGTGTGACCCCCCCACCTCCCCGACTGAGGGGGTGTCACCGTCACCAGGGGGGTGTGACCCGCCCCCAGCCAAGGGCTGTCACCGTCCTCAGGAGGTTGTGACACCGCCCCCCCCCCCACGGTTAAGGGGGGTCACTGTCCCCGGGGCGTTGCGACCCCCCGGCCAAGGAGGCTGTGACCCCCACTCAGCCGAGGGGATGTCCCCGTTCCCAGGGGTTGTGACCCCCCTGGTTAATGGGGCTGTGCCCTCCCCTCCCGGGGGGCTCCCCTGGGGTCACGGTGCCCCGCCCCACTGTCCCTGCCCGGGGTCTCGATGTTGGGGTCGGAGTTGTTTTGCCCCCCTCGGGTGTTTGGGGCGTTGGGGGGCTCTCCATGGAGGGGTCGGGGCTGTTTTGTCCCCCAGGTGTTTTCGGGGGCTCTTCATGGAGAGGTCAGGGTTGTTTTGGCCCCCCAGATGTTTTGGGGGGCTCTCCATGGAGGAGTCGGGGTTGTTTTGGCCTCCCGGGTGTTTGGGGGGGCCTGGGGGGTGACGTGGGCGTTCACAGCCCCAGCACCCGTTTCCTTCCCCTTTCCTGCCTCTCCCCCTTCCCCCCTCCTGAGGCTCCAAGGACCCCCTGTCCTGGCAAGCTGGGGGTGCTGGGGATGGAGGGGGGGGGGGATGGGGATGAGGAGGCTCTGGGGACCTGGGGGGGGGCACAGGGGACAGATGCAGGAGGGGGACCCCAAACCAAGGGTGAGCCTGCAACCCGGGGGTGCCACGGCACGGGGTGGGCGTCCCACCTCTGAACACCACCCAGGGGAGCCTTCCGGTGCCAGGGGGGGCCCTGCTGGTCCCGGGGGGGGTCCCGGTGCCCCACGGCGTGACCGGAAACCTCCTCCCTTCCCGTGCTGGCGACTCCACGGGGCACCGGGGGGGGGGGTGGAGCTGGGAAAGGGGGGTCCAGTGGCTCCGGTGGCATTCCCAGGGTGTTCCTCCCCCCCAGATGGTGTGACATGGCGGACGAGAAGCCCCCCCCAGCTGGTGGATTACTTCGTGGTGGCCGGGCTGGCCGAGGCGTCGCGGGCGCTGGAGGAGGAGCCGGCACGGCCGGCGCGGCCCGCGGAGCCCATCACAGACGTGGCCGTGATCATCCGCTCCCAGGGCGAGGAGGTGCCCCAGGGCTTCACCTGCATCGAGACCACCACGTCGGGCCACCCCGTGGACCTCAACGCGGGGCTGCTCAACAACCCCCAGATGTTCCTGTGCTACAAGCGTGGCAGGGACAAGCCCCCCCCTCATCGAGCTGGGGTGAGTTTGGGGACACCCCAAGTGCTGCATGGGGGGCACGACGGGGTGGGAGAGAGGTTGGAAAGCTGGGAAAGGGGCTGGAGGTGCTGGTGAGAGTGGCTGGACGTGACCCAGGTATGCCTAGGTGGGCAAGGTCAGTGACACATGGGTTGGATCGGCCACAGGAGCAGGACAGGGGTTGTCCCCCTGTCCTGGGTCACACCTCAAGTGCTGTGTCCAGGTCTGGGCCCGTCAATTTGCTTTAAGGGGCTGGAGCACCAGGAGAAGGGTCTGGAGAACTCCTGAGGGAGCTGGGGGAGCTCATCCTGGAGAAAAGGAGGCTCGGGGAGACCTTCTGGCTCTCTGCAACTCCCTGACAGGAGGGGGGATCCCGAGGATCTTCTCCCAGGGAACAAGGGACAGGAGGAGGGGAAATGGCCTCAAGCTGTGCCAGGGCAGGGTCTGGTTGGTCATGAGGAGGAATTTGTTCCTGGAAAGGGTGTTCAGGCCTTGGAAGGGGCTGCCCAGGGAGGTGGGGGAGTCCGCAGCCCTGGAGGTGTCCAAGGAAGGACTGGCCGTGGCACTGAGTGCTCTGGGCTGGGGGCCAAGGTGGGGATGGGGCACAGGCTGGACTTGATGATTGTGGAGGTCTTTTCCAATCTTGGTGATTCTGGGATTGTCTGACTGTGGGATTCCGGGATCCTGAGGAGGGGTCACAGCAGCCCCCAGGGTCCCCCTCACTCCTGTCCCCCGCAGGGTGCACTATGAGGGCAAGGACCGGCCCAAGCCGGGCTACCAGATCCTGGACACGACCCCCTACAGCCGCTCTGCCAACCTGGCCTCGGGCTCCCCGGGCCACCAGCGCACGTTCCTGACGTTCCGGCGCGCGGCCGAGCCCCCCGGGCACCACAGCCTGGGCGTCACCGACATCTGCCTCGTCATGCCCAGCAAAGGAGAGACCACCCCCCACACCTTCTGCCGTGTCGACAGGAACCTTAACACCAGCATGGTGGGTCTACGGGGGTGCCTGATGATACCCCGATCCTACACTGACCCCCCTGATCCCGATCCCAGTCCCAATCCTGGTCCCTCCTTGCAGTGGGGCCCCGCCCTGTTCCTGTGCTACAAGATTGCCGTGGCCAAGGGCAACACACTGGTCTACGAGGCAGGTGGGGAGCTCAGGCTGGGGGGCCTGGACCCCCTCCCCCAAAGGGACCTTGGAGTCGTTTATTATTATTATTATTTTTCTTAAAAGTATATTTTATGGTAATTAACTCCCCCCCCACCCAGCTGGCACATGATGGATTTCGGGGGGGTGGAGCCCCTGGGCCTTCTCAGGGGGTTTGGGGAGTAAAAGAGGGTAGTTCAAGCGCTGAAGACCCCCCAACTCCTCCTGTCAGGCCCTCGAGGCTGGGGTCTCTTAGTGGGGAGGAGGGGGGTAGTGGGGTCCCTTACTGGGGACGGGGGGGTAAGGGGGTACCTTACTGGAGTCTCTAATTGGGGGGAGTGACAATGGGGTCCCTTACTGGGGGGAAGTGGAGTGCCTTGTTGGGGGAGCAGCAGAGTCCCTTACTGGGAGGGGAGTGGGTCCCTTACTGGGGTCTCAATGAGGTCCCTTACTGGGGCAGGGAGGCAATTGGGTCTCTTACTGTGGGGAGGTTTTAGGGGGGTGGGTTTGGGGGTCTCTGGGCACCCCCTCCTCATTGGGATGTGGGAGATGACCTGGGGGGCTCATCCTGGTGTCTGTGCGTCCCTGTGTCCCCCAGGGCTCCTGGGCCAGTACCCTGAGCAGGGGGGGGGAGGTCACCTGGGGGTCTCATCCTGCTGTCCCTATGTCCCCCAGGGCTGCTGGGCCGGTACCCCGAGCAGGACAGTGAGGCATTCCCGCTGCCCGAGTCGGTGCCTGTGTTCTGCCTGCCCATGGGGGCCACCATCGAGAGCTGGCCTGCGGGCACCAAGTACCCCCTGCCCGTCTTCTCCACCTTCGTCCTCACCGGTGCCTCGGGGGACAAGGCACGAAGGGCTCAGGGGATGGGGGATTCGGGAGGTGGGCAGGGATGCGGGCTGGGGGTACCCAAAGGTCTGGGGATGGGGTTCCCCAGGGCTGTGAGTTCCCAGTGCCACAGGTCCCCATTGCCCAGTGTCCCCAGTGCCATGGGATGGGGGTCCCCAGCTCTGCGTGGCCCCAGTGCTATGGGATGGGGTCTCCAGTGCCACAGGTCCCCATTGCCCAGTGTCCCCAGTGCCATGGGCTACATGTCCCCATCTCTGCATGCCAGGTGTCCACAGCACCATGGGATGAAGGTCCCCAGCTTTGCGTGTCCCCAGTGCTGTGGCATGGGGGTCCCCAGTGCCCTGGGCTGCGTGTCACCATCTCTGCGTGCCAGGTGTCCTCGTGCCCCGCTCCCTGCCAACACCCTCTCCCCGTGTCCCCCACCTGCAGGTGTACGGCGCTGCCATCCAGTTCCACGAGGCATTCCCGCGGGAGCGGCTGTCCGAGGGGCAGGCGCTGCGCCTGGGACTGCTCAGTGTGGTGGACAAACGGCCGGTGCCGGGCCGGTCCCTGCACACCCGCAAGAGCATCTGCGTACTGTCCCACTGGCCCTTCTTTGACGTCTTCCGCAAGTTCCTCATGTTCATCTACCGCTACTCCATCTCCGGCCCCCACGTGCTGCCCCTCGAGACGTGAGTGGGGGCTGGGGGGGGGCTCAGGGATGTTTGGGGCGGAGTTCGGGGTGGGTTTAGGGCGGGGTTAGGGGTGGATTTTGAAGCGGGTTTTGTGCTGGGAGGGTGTGGGGTTAAAGGTGGGGTTGGGGGAGTTGTGGGGGAATTTGGAGATGAATTTAGGGTGAATTCAGGGTGGGTTTGGGGATGAGTTTTGGGTGGGTTTTGGGGTGAGTTTGGGGCTGGGGTGACCTGTCGGGGTCTCTGCCCACAGGCACATCTCCCACTTCATGCACAACGTGCCCTTCCCATCCCCGCAGCGCCCGCGGATCCTGGTCCAGGTGAGCCACCTCAGAGGGCACTGTGTGGCCCCAGTGCCCCCCCAACACATCCCAGTGCTCCTCAACCTCCCCCCGTCCCCGTGCCCCCACCCCAGCCCACCGTGTCCCGCTGTTCCCACAGATGTCCCCCTACGACAGCCTCCTGCTGTGCCGGCCCGTGTCGTCCCCACTGCCGCTCAGGTAGGGGCGGTTTTGGGGTCCTGGAGGGGCACACACGGGTGGGGGGGGGCCATTGGGGCAACCCGGTGACATCCCCCCTCAGTGGGGCCAGTTTCCTGACGCTGCTGCAGAACCTGGGCCCCGACAACGCCGTGGCCCTGCTGGTGGCCGTGCTCACCGAGCAGAAGCTGCTCATCCACTCGCTGCGCCCCGACGTGCTGACCAGCGTGGGAGAGGCCCTGGTGGCGGTGAGTGACCGTGGGGGACACCCCCTGGGGCTGGGGGGCTGCATACTGGGGGACTGGGGGGCTAGGGGGCTGCAGTGCTGGGAATCCCCCATTCTGTGTGTCTGGGGACCCCCAATCCTATGAGGCTGGGGGTCCTCATCCTGTGGGGCTGGGGACCCACAGCCCTGGTGATCCCAATCCCATGGCGCTGGAGACCCTGGTCCCACAGTTCTGGGGATCCTGGTCCTGTGGCACTGGGGATCCCGGTCCCAAAGCACTGGGAACCCACAGCTCTGGGGATCCTGCTCCCACAGCTCTGGGGCCCTACAGCTCTGAGGATCCCCGTCCCACCTCTCTGGGGCCCCACAGCACTGAGGATCCTGGTCCCACAGCACTGGGGATCCTGGTCCCGAAGCACTGGGGTCCCACAGCACTGGGATTCTGGTTCCACAGCACTGGGATCCTGGTCCCACAGCTCTGGAGACCCCAGTGGTGCTGGAGATCCTCATCCCACAGCTCTGGGGCCCCCCCCGTGCGCGTGCCGGGGGCCCCGCGGCACTGACCACCCTCGTCCTGTCCCCAGATGATCTTCCCCCTGCGCTGGCAGTGCCCCTACATCCCGCTGTGCCCGCTGGCGCTGGCTGACGTGCTGTGTGCCCCCGTGCCCTTCATTGTAGGCATCCACTCCAGCTACTTCGACCTCTACGAGCCCCCCCCGCGACGTCATCTTCGTCGACCTGGACACCAACACCATCTTCCAGTGAGTGTCCTGTGCTGATCTTGGGCCGGGGAGTGGGTGGGCGGTGCCCAGGGGGGAGTCTGGGGGCAGTACCCGCCCTGCCCTCCCTGCCCTGTGCCCCCTAGGAGCGAGGAGCGGAAGCTGCTGCCGCCCCGCGCGCTGCCCCGGCGGCCCTGCAAGGTGCTGCTGGCCACCCTGCACAGCCTGGCCCAGCAGCTGGACGAGCGTGAGTGGGGAACCTGGGGGGTCCTGAGGAGGTCTGGGGGGTTAGGGTTAGGGTTGAGGTCCTCCCATAAGGACGAGGGCAGCTGGTTTGGAGGTATCTTAGTTCCTCAAAGAATGATTCATTGGTGTCATTGTCCTGGCTGGGTGGTCCATAGGAGACCCCCCCGGTGATGTTTGTCCCTAAATCCTTACCTGGAGGGTCCCAACTGCACCATGGCCAACTGGGACCATCCAAACCAGGAGGTTCCCAACCATTCCATGGCCAACTGGAACCACCCAAACCTAGAGGTTTCTGACCGTGCCATGGCCAACTGGACCCATCCAAACCCAGAAGTTCCCAACCATTCTGTGACCAACAGGAACCACCCAACATGGCTCTCCATGGCCAACTGGTACCACCCAAACCCCGAGATTCCCAACAATGCCATGGCCAATGGGAGCCAGCCAACCTGTGTCCCCCAGCCCGGTTCTGGTCCCTGCGGGTGTCCCCAGTGCTGATCCTGTCCCCCTTGTCTCCGCAGTGCTGAGCGCCCCGGACGAGGCGCCCCCAGAGCTGGTGCTGAGTGCGGCGGAGGGCGTGGGGGCACGGCGGGCGCAGCTGGAGCTGGAGGCGAGGGCGGCGTTCCTGCGCTTCATGGCCTGTGCCCTGCGCGGGTACCGCTCCTTCCTGCGCCCCATCGCCCCTGCACCCGCGCCTGCCGAGCGCGACGCCGGCAGCCTCTTCGCCCTGCAGGGTCAGTGCGGGCACAGGCTGGGCTGGGCTGGGGTGGGAGGGGGGTCGTGTGGTGACCATCCCATCCCCATCCAATCCTGTCCCATCCCATCCACTTCCATCTTGTCTCATCCCATCCCACCCCATCCCGTCCCGTCCCGTCACATCCTATCCCATCCCACCCATCCGTGCCTCCGGTGCTGTGTGCCTGCAGGGTTCCTGCGCTCCCGGGACCGGCAGTACCAGCGGTTCTATGGGCAGCTGCTGAAGACGCAGCTCTTCACCCAATTCATTGAGGACTGTTCCTTCGCCAGCGATCGTGAGCCCTGCCTCGAGTTCTTTGACACCTGCGTCGACAAGGTGTGTCCCCTCTGTTCCCCCTCCGTGTCCCACCACCCCTACCTTGAATTCTTTGTCAACTGCATCAACAAGGTGTGTCCCACTGCACCCCCGTGTCCCCAGTGACCCCTGTGCCCCCCCCAGGTGCAGGCAGACCTGGAGAAGCCGGAGGACACCCCTCTGATGGAGCTGGACGACCCCCGTGGCGGGGAGCACACGGTGTTCATCACCCCCCCAGAGCAGCCGGCAGGGCCAGATGGGGCCGAGCCCCCGGCGCGGTACAGGTTAGACCCTCCCCCCCCAGACCCCTGCCCACCTGCCAGCCCCCAAACGCCCGTCACCTGTGCCCCCCCAGGTACGACGGGTTCCCCACCCTGTGCCCGGAGCTGCTGGAGCCCCCCCCGGGACCCACTGGTGGCTCAGCTGTGCCAGGCCCGGAGCAGCGCCCCGAGCAGCCCCGCCCCTCGCAGGACCAAACAGGTGGGTGGCACACCTGGGCAGGGGGATGTGTGAGACGGGACACCTGGACAGGTATGTCTGTGTGAGATGGGACACCTGAACAGGTGTTCACCTGTGATGACAGCTAGACAGGTGTCCCCTTGAGCTGTGACACTTGTCCAGGTGCCCCCATGAACTCTGACACCTGCCCAGGTGCCCCCCCTGGATGTCCCAGAGTCCCCTAACCCTTGTCCCTGTCCCTGTGAGCCATACCCCCTCTCCAGGTGCCCCTCTGACTCTTGTCCCCTGTTCCCTTGAGCTGTGACACCTGGACAGGTGTCCCTGTGGGCTGTCACTCCTGGGCAGGTCCCCACCTGGGACAACACCTGGACAGGTGTCCCCCTGGGACAGGTGTCCCCGTGATCTGTCACACCTGGACAGGTGTCCCCACAATTCGTGCCCCCTCTCTGGGTGCCCCCCCCATAGTTCCCGCCCCCTAGTTGCCCTGACGCCGTGTCCCCGTGCCCAGGAGATGAAGGTGGCGCAGCGGGTGGCTCAGAAGTCGTCGGCAGTGCCGGAGCTCTGGGCACGGTGCCTGCTGGGCCACTGCTATGGCCTCTGGTTCCTGTACCTGCCCACGCACGTGCGCGCCGCCCCCGCCAAGCTCGGCGCCCTCCAGCTGGCCTACGATGTCCTGCGCCAGATGGAGCAGCACAAGGTGGTGCTGCCCGATGAGGTGAGTCCTGCCAGGGCCAAATCTGCACTGGGATTGTTGGGAAGGGGCTGCCTCGGGGAGGTGGGGGAGTGCCCAACCCTGGGGATGTCCAGGGAAGGACTGGACGTGGCACTCAATTCTCTGGGCTGGGGGCCAAGGTGGGGATGGGGCACAGGGTGGACTCGATGGGCTGGGAGGGCTTTTCCAACCTGGAGAGTGTCCAAAGGAGGGACACGAGGATGGGGAATGGTCTGGAGAGACCACACAAGGAGCAACTGAGGCTTGTTCAGCTGGAGGAGGACTGGCCGTGGCACTGAGTGCTCTGGGCTGGGGAACAAGGTGGGGATAGGGCACAGGCTGCACTGGATCCGGGGGGGGGTCTTTCCCACCCTCCAGTGTCCCGTGGGTGGGGTTGGGGGTTTCCCGTGCTGACCCGTTTTCCTCTCCCCCAGGTGTGTTACCGCATCCTGATGCAGCTGTGTGGGCAGTACGGGGAGCCCGTGCTGTCCGTGCGCGTCCTGCTCGAGATGAAACGCGCCGGCATCGTCCCCAACACCATCACCTACGGCTACTACAACAAGGTGACCCTGCGGGGGGACACCCCGGGGGGGGGTGTCCAGGGGTCCCCCCAGCCCCGGCTGACCCCGCTGACCACCCCCCCAGGCGGTGCTGGAGAGCAAGTGGCCGGCGGGGACGCAGGGAGGGCGGCTGCGCTGGGCCAAGCTCCGGAACGTGGTGCTGGGGGCGGCCCAGTTCCGGCAGCCCCTGCGGCAGCGGGAGCGGCGGAGCAGCAATGGGGACCCCCCGGGTAAGGAGGGGGTGCGGGGGGGGACATGTCACCTCACTGACACCCCCTTGTCACCTCCTGACGAGGGCCAAGACCCCCTGAGTAGGCAGGGAGTGGGGGTGCCACTGTCACCTCAGTGACACCCCCTTGTCCTCTCCTGGCAGGGGCTGAGTCCCCCCGAGTAGAGGGGATCGAGGGGAGGCTTGGGGGGCCCTGTCACCCCACTGACACCCCCCTTGTCACCTCCCGACAGGGGCTGAGCCCCCCTGAGTAGGAGGGGTTGTTGGGGTGACAGGGAGCCCTGATACCCCCTTTGTCCCCCCCATTTGTCCCCCCCGAAGTGACTGAGCCCCCCCCCCGGTAGGAGGGGTTGTTGGGGTGATGGGGGGCCCTGTCACCCCCCTGATGCCCCCTTTGTGTTCCCCCCAGGTGACCGAGCCCCTCCCCCTCCACGCCCCCCCCTGCAGCGTCAGACCACCTGGGCGGGGCGCAGCCTGCGGGACCCCCCCCCCGGCCCCCCGGCTTGTAAAGAGCGGCAGCCTCAGCTTCCCCCGCAGCGAGGGGGGGGCCCGGGGGGGGCCCGGGGAGCCCCCCCTGCTCCCCGCAGCCCCCACCCCGCCCTCGGGGCCCCCCCGGCCGCGGGGCCCCCCCGGCTCTGCCGACGGGAGCCTGTCCGACATCAGCTTCCACACGGACGAGAGCGACCCCCGGGGGGACGAGGGGGGGCCCGGGGGGGGGGCCCGGGGGAGGCTCCGGGGCTCCCGGCAGCGGGGGCGGCACCCCGAGGCGGGGGCTGGCGGCCAAGCTGCAGCAGTTGCTGTCCCCCGGCAAACGGGCCCCCCCACGCCCCGCAGAGCCGCCCCGGGAGCGCCGGGGATCGGAACCGCGGAACTACCGGGACACGCCCCCCCGGCGCAGCCCCGCGGAGCCCTCCCGGCTGCGCCCCCGGGAGCGCCCCGAGTCCACGGCGTCCGAGGTACCGCCTGTGGGGAGGGGCTGGCTGGCTGGCTGGCTGTCCCTTTGTCCCTCCGTCTGTCCCTCTGTCTCCCCCCGGGACCCCCCTGACTGTGTGTCGTCCCCCCCAGAGCTCTGTGTCCAGTGAACTGGACTTGTCGGACGCTTCGGGGGGCAGCGCCGGGGCCCCCAAATCCACCGAGCCCCCCTCAGATGGGACAGCAGGGATGGAGCCCCCTGCCCTGGAGGTGAGGGGTGGGGGCCAGGGGGGTTCGGGGAGTCAGAGCTCAGATCTGGGGGGGGAGCAGAGTAAAGGGTTTAGGAGGGGTTTGGGGGACAGACC
>NW_020897950.1:33359-51745 GCF_003984885.1 Neopelma chrysocephalum
AGGGGGGGGGGTTGGGAGGGAAGGCAGAGCTCGGATTTTTGGGAGGCAGAGCCTGAAAATTTTGCGGAGGTTTAGTGGGGGCAGAGCTGAGAGTTTTGAGGGGACAAAGCCCAAGAGGTTTGGGGGGGCACATCAAGGGGTTTGGGGGGGCAGAGCTGAGGGATTGGGGGGGGCAAAACTCAGGGATTTGGAGGGTCAAAGCTCAGATTTGGGGGGTCAGAGCTTACATTTTGGGGGGTCAGAGCTCACATTTGGGGGGGGCAGCCCCGAGGATTTGGGGGCCCGGGTGGGAGCGCTGGGGATCCCCCGGGAAAACGGGGGGTGTCCCCCCATCCCTGGATCCAGGGACCCCCTGGATCGACCTCTCACGCGGGGAGGGCGCGGAACGAGCCCCCCCCCTTTGTTCCTTCCCATCCGGGAGGGTTTGGGGGGGCGATTCCCGATCCCTTCCGTGATTCCAGGTCCCTCCCGCGGCGTTTCCCGGTCCCCATCCAGGATTTCCTCCCCGCGGGATTCTCCCTCTTTCCCTGCCCCCCGCCCCCCCCCCCCCACCCTCCTTCCCGGTGCCTTTTCCCACCTCAAAACCGGCAGGAAAACTTTCCCATCGCCGGGATAACGCGGAGCAGGAGATTCCATCCCCTCCCCTGGGGCCCATCCCGGTTTTTGGGGGGGTGCACAGCCCCCTCCCCACCGGGATTTGGGAAGTGAGGCAGCACAATTCCCCTTCCCAGCAGGAAATCCCATAGGATTCCTCCTCCCCAGGGATGAGGATTTCGGATTCCTCCTCCCCAGGGAAAAATCCATTCCCAGATTCCCCAAATCGGGTGTTTTCCCGTCCCCTCGGAGCCTGAAAAAGGGATCTGTGATGGCGGGGAGGGGGGGAGTATTGCCGGGAAAAGGGGAGGAGGAGGAGACTCGGGGATGTGAGAGCGGGGAGGAAGATCCATCGGCTTTTCCGCGGCGGTTGTGATCCGGTTTTTTTTGATATCTTGGATTTTCTGGAGCCTCCTTGGCCGCTGCCGATCAGGAGGAGGAGGAGGAGGAGGAGGAAGGGGGAGCAGGGATCGGGAATGGGATCGGGAACAAGCTCCTCCCGGCAGGAGTGTGGGAGGATTCGCTCCCGGGGTGGGGGCTGGGCCAGGATGGCACAGACGACCCTGGATTTGTGGGAATGTGGGGGTTTTTAGGGATTGGGGGAGCCTGGAGGGTTTGGGGGGTGCAGGGAGAGGCCCCCCCCCTGCTCCGGGACACACCAGCACATCCTGGGATTTGGGGCATCCACGGCCCTCTGGGAGCCCTGGGGGAGAAATGGAGCCGGTGTATCCATAGGAATCCCCCCCCATCCATAGGGATCCTTCCCATCCATAGGGGTTTTTCACTTCCTTAGGGACACCCCCATCCATAGGGATCTTCTATATCCATATGAATCCCTCCCATATCCATAGGGATTCTTTATATCCATATGGATCCCCCCCCATATCCATAGGGATCTCTCTCCTCCATAGGGATCCCCTATCCCTGTGGGTCCCCCATTCCTTCATGGTGGAATTCCTTGCGCCATCGGAGTCTCTTGGATCCACCCCGGGGATCCATGACAGTGCCAGTGCCGTGCTTCTGATCCTTTGGGATCCTGGGATCCTCGTGCCCCCTTTTCCTGGCTCCTTTCCTGCTCCATGTCCCAGGTCCCCCTTCCCGCGGCTCTACCTGGAGCATCCCTTGGGAGCCAGGAAAGTGGGAATTCCAGCTCAGTGGGTCCATCCCACTCCGGATGCCCTTGGAAGCATCTCCGCTGCCAGTGCCGTGTCCCAGGGGGGTCGGGATCCATCCCTTGGGAGAGGAATGTCCAGGATCCCTCCACTCTGGGATTTGAGGGAAATCAATCCCCGGAGCTTTTTTCCCTCCTTAATTTCTGGTTTTCCAAGCTTGGCTCTTCCACATCCGATGGCAAAGCGCCCACTAGCTCCAGCCTTTCCAGAGGGGTGTTGGGATGGGGTAATTCCCTGCATTTGGGAGCCTTTGGAGCCACCTCCATGGATAATTCCCCACTTTTTGGGATCCGTTGGCTCATCCCGGCTCCCATGGATCCCTCCAAAGAATCCCAGATATTTTGGGCAATAGCATGAATTAGGGATGTGGAAAAACAGGTCAAAGTCCTGTTTTGGGGGTTTTCCAGCCTCGTTGGAAGTGAGTTTTGGGTTTCACGGGAATCTTTGGATCCGGGGGGGTTTGGAGCTGCTGGTGTGGGAGGATGGACCCAGAGTTGGGATCTCTCTGGATCTGGGACCCCTCTGAATCCAGGATCTCTGGATTTGGGATCTTTCCAGAGCCTGGAGTTGGTTTGGGCTCCATCTCCTCCTCGGTCTCATCCGTGTTTCCTCGTGGAATTCCACATTTTTGGCTTCCACCTGGAAAATCCTGGATTTCTGCTCTGTGATCCTGGGGAATGTGGTGCTGGATTGGCTGGGATTGCATTTTCCGTGGATTTTGCTGGTGCTAGAAGTTCTTTTCCAGGTTTTTAGGAGTGTTCCATAACTTTGCAGCATCTTGGGATGCTCCCAGGGCTGGGAAGGAAAATGTTGGGATGCACCTGAACTTCCCTTTTCCAGCCTGAAGCCATTCCCTATTTTCCTGCCACTCCATGTCCTCGTCCCAAATCTCTTCTCCAGCTCTTGGAGCCCCTTTGGGGCACTGGGAGAGGCTCCAAGGAATCCCTGGAGCCTTCCCTTCTCCAGGATGGAATTCCCAGCCTGGAGTTCCCTCTGATGGTTTTAGCAACTCCAGGTGCCTCTTCCATGAAAACACATGGAATTTTCAAGGATCTCTCTGGCCCCATGTTGTGTCCTTGGGTCCTTCTGTCTCCATCTGATCCCGGATCATGCAGTATCCAGGCAGGCAAAGATCCAAATCCAGGTGTTTTGGGTATTCCAGGCGCATCCGTGGAGTCCCATCCCTCATCCACCAGTTCTGCTGGACGAGGTTGGAGTGGGGATTTTGGGGCTGAATTCTGAGATTGTCCCATTTTGGAGTCCCTATGGAATGTTGAAGGATCCCAATGGAATGTCGGAGGATCCCACACCAGTTCCTTGGGATGAGAGCAGTTGGATTTGGGTGCTTTTTCCAGGCCTGGGGATGTTTTCCAAAAAAATGTAGGCTTTGTTCTCATGGAATCTCAGAGAATGGATGTGTAAATCCTGGATTTTTGGGGTTGGACTGAGCCAATCCCATGTGTCCCCTCGGGAAGGAGACGCTTCCCAAATCCAACTGAAATTCCCCAAATTCCACCTAAAATCCCTCCAAATCCACCTAAAATTCCTTCAAATCCACCTGAAATTCCCAAAATCAACCTAAAATTCCCCGAACTCCATGTAAAATTCCCCCAAATCCACCTAAAATTCTGGGACTTGTTCACGTTGAGTCCTTGGCTGAGGGCAAGGTTGGGAATTTGGGCTGCTCCCAGTTTGCTCCCACTTTGCTCCCAGTTCAGACCTGCTCTTAACTCGGGAGCTGCTGCTCCTGTATCTGTAGGGAATCTCCTGTTGCCTCACTACCTTTGCCACCATTCCAGGGGTGATGCTCCGTCGGAATTTCGTCTAAAACAGGGAATTCTGAGGGAAAGGAACTCAACCGGAGTGATACGAAATTCCAGATAATTCCCCAATGGCTCCGTGACCTTTCTTGAGCAGCTCCAAAGCTGGTGCATTTTCCCTTTGTCCTTGATCCCTGAATCCAGTTAAATCTTGGAGACCTGGAAAATTCCAAGGCTGCTCCAACAGGGGCACTCCCAGAGCTTGTTGTTCGTTCCCAGCAAGAATTCCCACAAACCAGTGGCACTTTGGCATCTGCGTCTGGAGTCTCTGCCCTGGGTTTGGAATGACAGTCCTGGGGGCTGGAATTAGAGGGAATTTGCCCATGGCCTGGTTTTCCAAGGAATGGACTCAGTGGGTTGTTGGATCCTGAAATCCAAAGTGCCACTCGCTGGGTTTTCCTGGAAGTGCTGGAAACTGCTGGAATGGGAAGCAGGAGTGACTGGATGGGGATAACAAGGGTGGGAATGGCACCCAAATTCCAAAGGGATCAGGTGAAAGATGGATTTTGGAGGAGCTGATCCCAGCTGGCGTTGGAATAATCCATGGAAAATGGGATTGTGCCATTCCAGGGAGTCCTTCCTGGCATTGAGTTTGTTGGAGAGGCCTCATTCCCACTTCTCCTTGGGATCAACTGGCTTTGGACTCCCAGGGATTGGAAAATATAGGGAAAACCCATCCCTTTCCCTGGAGGACGGTCCTCCGGTGTTCCCAAACCTTTTCCCAAGCACTTGGTGGGAAAAGTATTGGGAGGAGCCGATCGGCCGCCGTTGGATGAGGAGGAGGAAGGTCCAAAAAACATGGGTCCAGGAATTTGATCCAGGAATCCTCCATTTTGGAGGAAGACTGTCCCTGAGGGATCACGCTGGGGGGAGACGGAGATCCAAGGACCCTTTGGATTTGGGGTTGTACCTCATCCAAGGGATTTGGGGATGAGCTCAACCGGGTCCGGGGGGTCTCCTAAACCTAAAACTTCCCCAAAATTTCATCCCAATAAATTCATTCAGGGCCATCTCATCCCACTTTTCCGAGTGGCTGCCTCTTCCCTGGGAAAGCGGGAATGTTGGTCAGCCCAGAGACCCTCTGGAGACCCTCCCCACCCCCTCCCTGGTGGGTTAGATCCCAAAATCCCCGTAAATGAGGAGAAAACAGGGCCAGTCCAGCCAATCAGCCTCGGAGCTGAGGGTTTTCCGCCTGGGATCACCTGTGGATCATGGATTGGGGTCGGGAATCGCAGCCGGATCAAAGGAATTCTTGGCAGACGCTCCCTCAAAGGCCTTTTGAGCTTGGAAACAGGAGCATCCAGGGGATGGATCCGTAGGGAAAACCCCTCCAAAATTCCACAAAATGATGTTTTCCCACTTCCTTTCCCCCTCCCGGCCCTGAGGATCTGTGGGAAGGGCCGGAGCACCGGGATGGGATGAGGATGGATGGGAGGAATCAGCTCCCTGAGTGTGCCAGGAATGTTTTCATCTCCTCTCAAACCTCTTCCCGGCGTAAAACAGGGATGGAAAGGCTGGAGGAGGGTGGGAAAACAGCCTGGAATGGTCCTAAAAACCAGGGAATGGGATCTAAGGGAATATTTGGCCAGGATGGGATGAGGAGGTGGGAGAGGGAAAAGGAGGGGGGACATTCCCAGGCTCCTCCTGGGATCCCGTTGGTGTTTTCCCATGGGATGGATGGGGGGAGTGGGAACCAGTGAGGACCAGTGGGTTACTGGTCTGTGGATGGGGCTGGAATCCTGGGAATGGGATGTTGGAGGCGGATGGTTCCTTCATTCCATAGGGAAGAGAAGTTTCCCGAAGCCAAATCTTCCCTTCGGCCCCACGCTCCTCATTTCTTCCCCCAAACCCACGAGATTTGGGAAGATTTTGGGAGATTCTCATCCCTGATCCTCTTCTAGACTCCCCGTGTTTAATCCCACCTTTCTCCGCTCTCTCCATGTTTTCCATGGACACAGCCTGGGAAAAATCATCCCAGGGCCCATCCCACCCCCTCCTCAGCTGAGGAATCCATGGAAATTAAAGCCAATTGGTCCTTTCCCCCTTTGGAAACCAAAATGTTCCTTTTTATCCAGGAAAGGCAAACCAGGGGGTTCTGGCAGAGTGGGAATGCCACGGAATTCCCGGACTCTCTGCAGCCCAGGGGTGGAATAAAGCCATGGAAGTTCCAGGGTGTTGGGAATTAGGGGATTATTGATGTATTTTGGGAGGATCTGACACTTCCCATCATTCCAAACCCTGTCCAACCTGGCCTTGGGCACTCCCAGGGATGGGGCATCCCTGGATTCCCGGGATAACCCACACCAGGGCCTCCCCACCCTCACGGGGAGGAATTCCTTCCCAATATCCCATGTAAACCTCCCATGTTTTATTTGGAAAGATGGGTTCTCCATCTCTAGGATTCTCTGTCTCTGGGTGTTTCCACCTCTGGAATTGGGCTGGGAGCAGCTCAGTGGGAGGTTTGGGAGAGCCAAAATCCCACCAGATCCTTCCTCTCTGGTGCCAGAGGGAAGGGGAGATTCCAAACCCATTGAATCTGTCCAGACCAGGGGGTTCTTGGCCACATCCCTCGACATCTTCCCTGGGATCCCTTGGCATCTTTCCTGGGATCCCTGGCATCATTCCCAAGGTTTTGGGATCTTTGCCGGGACCCCTCCGCCTCTTCTCCGGCATCTTCCCTCACATTCCTTGGCATCTTCCTCAGCGTCTTCTCTGGAATCTTCACTCTCATCCCTCGGGATCTTCACCAGGGATGTGGAATCTTCCTTGGCACCTCCCCCCACATCCCTGGGTGTCTTTGCCACTTTCCTGGGCATCTTCTCTGGCATCTTTGCCCAGATCCTTCAGCACCTTCCCCAAGGTTTTGGCATTTTCCTTGGCACCTTCCTTGGCTTTTTTTCCGGCATCTTCCTCAGCATCCCTTGGCATCTCCTCTGGCATCTTCCCTGGCGATCCCTTGGCATCTCCACTGGAGTTCTGGCATCTTCCTTGGCATCTTTGCTCGGATCTTTCAGCATTTTCACCTGGATCCCTCGGCCTCTTCCTTGACATCCCTCGGGATGTTCCCCCACATCCCTCACTTTACTCCTTGGCATCTCCCTTGGCACATTCCTTGACATCCCTCAGCCTCTTCTCCGGCATCTTCGCCCTCATCCCTCTCTGCATTCCCTGCAATCCCAGAGCACATTCCCGGGAATCCCTGTCCATCCTCTCCCTGCCCTCGCTGCCCCGGCCCGGGCGCTACCGAGACCACTCCTCCTCCACCCCCAAACCTCGGGAACACGTTTTTTTGGGGAATGGGGTGGGGGTGGCTGCCGGCGACGGCTCCTCCTCGGGCTGGAAGGAGTTAAAATTCCATGGGAGGGAAGGAGCTTCCATGAATGAAGACAAAGTTTGGCGGGGGGCCAGGGGTGGGGGCGGGGAACCAGAACACCCAAAAACCGGGAATATCCCCCCAATTCCCCCCCTCCCTGAGCCCGGCTCTGATTCTGCGGCCGGAGGTGCCGAAAACCAGCTCCGACTGGATCGGATTTTTTTTTTCCTTTTTTTTTATTCCCTTTTTTTTCCCCTTCTCTTTTTCCCTTTCCCGCGAGGGCTGATGGGAAGCAGTCCGTCAGCATCCCCCTTTTCTTTTGTTTAATATCTCCAACGGCGCATGATTGGCAGGGAAGGGCCCGCTCGGAGCCGCTCCGGCTCCGGCTCCGGCCACGCTCTGCAGGGGAATGGATCCCCCTCCTTCCCGACCCCCGGCTCCTCCTGCCCCTTCCCGCTGCTCTCCCCCCGCTCCCAGCCTTAATTTTCCTGCCAACTGGAGCCAGCAGCGGGAATCTTGGACCTGTGAGTATCCCCGAGCCCATCCTGGGGTTATTGGGAATGGGAGACACACAAAAGGCTCCTCATGGATGGGCTTTCCCGCTGGTTTTGCTGGCTGGGAATGTTTTAAGGGAATGTTTTAAGGGGATGTTTTAAGGTTGGATTTGCTGCTGGAGTCGTGGTTCCCTTCCCCTGCTTCCAACCCCCCCCCCTTTTCCCACCTCATCCCTGCTCCCAACCATCGCTATTCCAGAGTGATCAGATCCCGCCCTGACTGCAGGAATGGGCGAAAGGACAGGGAATGAGGATGCTTGGGATGAGTTTTCTGGTGGGTCGGTGTCCCATTATTGGGATCGTGGATGGGATGGGGGGGGTGATGGCTCCAGGGTCGGCTCCGGGGTCGGATCTGGAGCGGCCGCACAAAGGCGGCTCCGCAGTCGAGGAAATCGGGAAGGGTTATATAAGGAAGCCTGGGAAGTTTGCGTCATCCCGGATGGGGAGGGGGCCCAGGGGCCGGAGCCAGGCGCTCGGTCCCCTCCCCCCCCCCGCCATTCCCATCGTTTTCCATCACTTTTTGTTCTCCTGGAGCGTTTTCTGGCTGTTTTGCCCCCAAAATTTGCCCAATTCCCAGGAATTTTTAGCTGGTTTTTAGAGTTTTTAGGTCTCCCCCCCCATTTGATGGCTTTTGGAATTCCCACATCCCGAAAATGCTGGGATGGGGTGAGGGGTGAGGCCTCTGTAGCCGGACATGGAGCCGGGATTCCCTGCTCCCAGTAAATGGAGTTGGATAAAAACCTCAAACTTGGGAGGGAAGAGGGAAAGAAGCATTTTTTGGGAAAGGAGGATTTTCGTTTCCTTCCCATCATTAGGTTTGAACTTGACCTGAAGCTGCAGAATCCAGGGACTGGGCCAGCAGTGGTGTCTGGAATCTGAGGGATCCAGGGCATCTAGGATCTGGGAGATCCAGGATCTGGGAATTCTGGCATCTTGGAATCTGAAGGGTGGAAAATCCAGGATCTGGGAGTTCTGGTGTCTTGGAATCTGAAGGGTGGAAAATCCAGGATCTGGGAGATCTGGAATCCAGGGGATCCAGGGCCTGGGATATCGGGAGTCTGGGAAATCCAGGCTCTGGAGATCCAGGATGTGGGAGATCTGAGGTCTGGGCCCAGAGTGTCGGAGCAGGGCCAGGTGTTCCCCCTGTTGGGATCCGGGAATGGGAAGAGCAGAGCCCCTGGAGCCATTTGCTCTGGAGGAATTCCCGTTCTGCCACATCCCGGCCAGCCTTCCATGCATCTTCCCAAATCCTTTCCCTTATTCCCTCATTCCCTTCGCCTCATGCATCTGCATGGCTGGGAGCAGCTGCTCCCTCCGGATCCCGGGATGACTCCATCCCGCTCCAAGGCCGTTTCTAAGGGCTTTCCAGGGATTTTCCCTTTGTGTCGCTTTAAATCCCGGAGCTCCTGGAGAAGAACCTCTGGGATCCACCCTCAGACTCCCTCACCTGCCTCGGAATTCCTGCCCAGAGCCGGAGCCGGGTGTTTCTCCAGGTTTCTGGACCCCACCTGGAGCTGTGGGATCCGGAGCAGTTTTTGTTCCGTCCTGGAGTTTTCCTCCCTTCCCTTGCCGTCGGATTCCTGCGGATCTGGCTCCGACCGCGGAGCCGTTAAATCCTAATTACCTTTTTAGGTTGTTATCCTTTTCCTGCCGTTCCTTGGGAATGCTCGCCCTGGGAATCAGCCATTTTGTGCTCCATGTCGGAACGCGCTTCCCGGCGCCGGGATGTGCCGATCCCGCATGGAATTGGGAGCAGCTCCTGGGCAGCTCTGGGCTCCTCATTCCAGCCAGACGGCTCCGGATGAGGAGCCAACTCCGCGGATTTCCCATGGGATCAGAGCAGTTTTCTGTGGGATTTGGGGGGTTTTGGGGCAGCGGGAATGTGCCCAGGAGAGTTGGATGAGTTTGATCCCATCCCTGATCCCAGGAAAATGGGGCTTTAAATGGCTTTCTATCCCATAAATATTAGGATTTTTTAACATCCAAATGGGGCCATTGAGTAACTCCTGGATCCAAATCCCTGGATTTGGAGGGACTGGGATGGTGATGGAACCTCTTGGAACACTTTGGATCCAGCCTGGATGTGCCAGGGGGGCATCAGGTCCCGCCCAACATCCCAGATAACGTGGAATGTTGGGTTTGGATGTTGATTCCTGACCTGCCGGGTCTCTCCTGGGATTGATTCGGGAATTCCAGCCCCAAATAGTTGGGATTTGGGGGGTATATCCATGTTGCCTCCTGGGCTTATTCCCACTGGGAATTCCGAGCAGGAGCAGGGACAAGGACTTGGGTAGTGAACGGGAGACTCCCGGGATGTGCTGGGATGGTGTTCCTGGTGCTCAGGAAGGAATCCTTGGAGCTGAATTCCCAATGCTCCACCCTCCCAGTGTCCCTTCTTCCTCGTGCTGGATCAGGGATCCGGGAGAAGGAGCTGGAGTGTCGTTGGGCAGTGAGGATCCCTGTGCTCGGGAAGAGCAGGAATTTGCCTTCCAAGGGAATATCCAAGGGCTCGGGATGCTCCAGGAAGCTGCTGCAGGTGCCTCCTCCTGGGAATACTGGAATTCTGAGCTGGTTTATTTGTGATTTCCCACTCTTGCTCCCTTGGAGCAGGATCTTAGGATTCACCTTGGCTCTTCCAGGGCTGCTGGAATTCCCAGTGCTGCTGGAGCAGAGTCGGGAAAACAGGGAGACCTGGAGTCACTGGGACCACATGGATCCCTTGTGGTGGATCAGGGATCATCCCAGGTGGATCAGGGATCATTCCTGGTGGGTCAGGGATCATCCCAGGTGGATCAGGTATTACAACCCCTCCATTGGCTCCGGAGGGTCTGAGGCCAGGAATAGGGGCTGAAAGACCAATGTGGGGATTGACCCAATGGAAAAGCCTCCGGGAAGGGACTGGAACCTTGTGGGGCTTCCCTGGAAAAACTCCGTCTGGAATTAACTCCTGGTGCTGCCAACTTTCGGTTCTGGATCCCATTGGATAAACCCCAGGATATTCTCCATCCTGGTTGCGTCTCTCCCTGGATATTCTCCCTTTTCCACTGGAATATCCCTGGTTTTGGCCCAACTCGTCCCAGCCTTTCCGATCCTCCCGTTGGCATTTTTTTGGTTGGATGTTTTCCCTGTGGGAACTGGATCTAATATCCATGGAAAACGGGGAGCTGCTTTGTTTGTCTGGGAATGCCAAACCTGTCTTGCCAGGCGGGAGAAGCGCCCGGAGCCAACGGAACGCGTCAGGGAGCACGTGGAGCAGGAGCCACAATCCCCTAGAAAACTGGGAATTGCCACTGGGACGACGTTGTCCGGCAGACTGGGATTCCTGGAAGGCATTCCAAGGTCAGCTGTCACTGCTCATCCCACCCTGGCAGCCTCTGGAATTTAGGCTCTACTCCGGCCCCAGGATCCTGTTTCCAGGACGGTGTTCCCGGGACAATCCCGGTTGGAGGCGCCCCACAGATTTGGCTCCTGTTTTCCCTGGGTTTTGCCACCATTTGGGAATTCTGTTCCAGGGATGATGGTTATTTAAAGCGGAGTGGAGGGAGAGGCGGCTCCTGTTCCCTGGGATGTGCTGATTCCCGGGAGCGGGGCCGGAGGCGGCGAGGCCGGATGAGCCGGTTTGGGATGTGCCAGGACCAGAGCGGGGCCTGAACTTCCCACTGTCCCGGCTCCAGAGCCGCTGGATCCCTGGGATTGGAACAACTCCTGCTCCTCGCTGCCGAGTATTGGATGGAATCGAGGGCTCTCCTGTGGCTTTCCCACTGGAAATTCCCGGTGGATCCTCCCCTGCCTCCTCCAGCCAAGGGACCCTGTTTGATCTGGAATCCAAAGCCTCATTGACCTTTTATTGGATCTGGCTGAGCCTGGAAAACCTCTGGAGCAGATTAAACACCGGCGGGCCCCGTTCCTGGTAACGGCACCTTGGATTTGTTTGGAAAACCAGAGGGAAGGGCCTTGGGAATCCTTGGAGCCCTCAGTTTATGTCCCTGCGAGTGGGAGCTGCATCCATGGGCTACTCCGGCCTTCCCCCTCTTCCCTCTGGCTCAGGGATTTCAGTGCTCCCAGGATCCCTGGGGCTTGTTCCCAGGGTTTTGTTCTCAGTTTTTCCCTCTGCATCCCAAGATGGTGTTTCTGTAACTTCCCAAACCGTCAACTCCTCGTAGTCCAGTTCCGCACAAAGCTGGAATGTCACTAGGATACTGGGATGCTGGAGGGGGATGTGGGAATGCTGGGCAGCATGGGGATCCTCAGGAACGTGGGAATGCTCAGGGATTTGGGAATGCTGGGGGCCGTGAGGATCCTCAGGAATGCAGAGGGATGTGGGAATGCTGAGTTCTGGGATATTGGGGAGCATGGAATGCTGGGGAATGCGGGAATGCTCAGGGATTTGGGAATGCTGGGCATGTGGCACCTCTCTGGCACTGGAGCCCCTGTTTGTGGTGGGACTGGGGGAGCTCTGGAATTCCCACAGGAAGAGGAGGCAGCAGGATTCCTCCATCCATGGGGAAGATGGGCAGGAGGTTGGATCTGCTTCCCCATCTCCCTGCTGGAGATCCACTCCTGGATCCACTCTGGGATCTGCTCCTGGATCCACTCCTGGATCCACCCTGGGATCCACTTCTGGATCAATTCCTTGTTCTCCACTCCTGGATCCACTCTGGGATCCCCATCTCGATCCACTCCTGGATCCATTCCTAGATCCACTCTGGGATCCCCTTCTGGATCCATTCCTTGATCTTCGCTCTAGGATCCACTCTGGGATCTCCACTTGGATCTGCTCCTGGATCCATCCTGGGATCCACTTCTGGATCTCCCTGCTGGGCCCTGGCCATGCTCAGGTGTCTGTGGGGAGCTCCCCATGTTATTCCCAGCAGGAATCCCGTGGGATGCTGTTCCCGTGAGGCCCTTTTGAACCTCTCCTGACTCCTCCTGCTCCTCCGTGATTCCCGAGAGCGCATTCCCGGCCGACCTCCGGGATGCTGGCGCGTTCCCAGCAGAGCAGCCTCAGCGCCGGGCGCGGCTCCGGGCGCTCCCAGCTGTCTGGGCCATTCCAGCTCCCGCTTCCCCCCGGGGTCATTCCCGCGGGACGGGGGCAGGGGCGGCTCCGAGGCCTGTCTGGACCTGCCGGGCTAAATTTGGGAGCAGGAGACGTGCGGGAACCAGGATGGGCGGGTGGGAAGAGCCCCAGGTGTTCTCCCGGAGGCTCTGTCCGGCCTTTGCTCGGGAATTGGGATTTCCATTGGTTTTCCCACCCCCATGTTCCAAGAGCAAGGTGTCTCTGTGCCTCTGGAATCTGAACCTGTGTCCCAGCCCTGTGTCATTCCAGGGATTTACACCTGAGCCAGGGCCTTTTCCTAGCAGAGCTTTGGCTTGGGGAAGGTTTATCCCGGGAATGACCCGAGGCGGGTGTGGAGCAGCTCTGGGAGCCGAGATCCGACCGCTCGGGACATGGACACTTCACATTCCCTGCGGAGCCAGTGAAGCTCCTGGTGTTCCCGAACCAGCCACGTGGAATTCCCACCCATTCCCAAGGTGTTTGTCTCGGTCCCTGGCTCTGCTCCTCAGGGAAGGGCCTCACCCAGCTGGTTCCTTATCAGCCTGGGAGTGGGATTGGGCTGGGATGGGCTCCAGGGCTGGGATGGGGTTGGGATGAGCTCCGGGGTTGGGACGGGGCTGGAATTGGCTCTGGGGTTGGGATGGGCTCCATGGCTCCTGCCTGTTTTCCACAGGGCATTCCTGCACCTGGAGCTGGGGTGGGAACACGGAGAGGTAGGTGGATGGGATGGACCTGCTTGCACCTCCATCCTCCTGGAAAACCTTGTGGTGGGGGATTTCCCGGATCCATGGGATTCATTCCGGCTCCCCTTCCTTGCCGAGTTGCATCTGTGGGGTTTGAATCCTGAGGGAGGGATTGTACCGCCGTTCTCTGGGATTTGGGGAACTCCTGCCCTTCAGGATCCTTCCAGGATCCTTCCTGACTTGTTTGCCATTGAGAGGTCCCAGGGAGGTTGAAGCTCCATGAGGAGATTTGAGCTCCATGAGGAATTTGGAGCTCCATGGGGAGTTTGGTGCTCCCTGAGGAGATTTGAGCTCCATAAAGAGGTCAGAGTTACATGAGATTGGAGCTCCCTGAGGAGGTTACAGCTCCGTGAGGAGGCCGGAGCTCTCCGAGGAAGTCGGAGCTCTCCAAGGCAGGAGTTGGGCTCAGAGTGGACCCTGGGGGGGTTCACTGGGATCCACCACATCAGGACACTGCCGGTCTCCCTGTCACTCCTCTTTCCCCCATCCCTGACCATGTCCCTGTCCCTCTCCTGTCCCTTTTCCCTGCCTGTGTCCCTGTCCCGGTCCCCGACGTGTCTTTGTCCATGTCCCTGTCCCATTCCCTGTCCCTGCCCGTGTCCCTGTGCCATTCCCCATCCCGCCCCACTCCCGGCTGACGGTGCCGTGTCCGTGTCCAGGATGGAGCGGATGACAGAGGACACACTGCGGCTGAACCTGCTCAAGCGGGGCCTGGAGACAGGGCCGGAGGAGCGTGAGGACGTCCTGGCCAAGCGGCTGAAGATGGAGGGCCACGAGGCCATGGAGCGGCTCAAGATGCTCGCCCTGCTCAAGAGGAAGGACCTGGCGGGGCTGGAGGTGCCCCACGAGCTCCCGGGAAAGCCCGACGGGATCAAGGGCTATGAGGAGAAGCTCAACGGGAGCCTGAGGCCCCACGGGGACGGGAGGGGCTCGGCCCGGCCCGGCAAGGAGAACATCAACGACGAGCCCGTGGACATGAGCGCCAGGAGGAGGTGGGTGTGGGAATGCCAGGATGGAAGTGGGAATGCCAGGATGGGAGCAACCAGCTGGGGGCGGGAATGCCGGGATGGGAGTGGGAATGCCGGGATGGGAGCAGCCAGGAGGAGGTGGGTGAGGGGATGCTGGGATGGGAGAGGTGGAAGAAGCCTGGTCAGGGATTAAACGGGATTTGGGGGGTCTGGTAGATCCGATTCCAGTGGGTAAAGGGACTCCAAAAGCTGGAGAGGGACGTGGGAATAGTGGGATAAGAGGCAATGGGTTCACGTGGACGGTTTGGTTAGGTGGGATGTCGGGAAGCAATTGAGAATGTGGGAATTGGGAATTCTTTGTTGTGTAGGGGGTGGCACAAGTTATCCAGGGGATTTGTGGGTTCCTCATCCCTGGAAGTGTCCAAGGCCAGGTTGGACAGGACTTGGAGCAGCCTGGACTGTGGAAGGTGTCCCTGCTCTGAGTGCAGAGTCCATGGGCTGCGTCCCTGGAATTCCATGGATATTGTGCAAGATGAAGGGAATCCAGTTGGGCACCAGCACCAGACACTTGGATCAGGGGTCAGCCCTGGAAGGAGGTGGGAATATCCCACTCTAAGTTTGGAAATCATTGTGAAGTTTCATGGGGGGTGTCTCATTTCCCTGGATTTTCCCTGGGAACGTGCTCCACGTCTTCCCACCTCCCTTGCCGTGGCTCCTGTTCCAGTGGTTCCCTTGGAATTCTGCTCTTCCCTGGACAAAGGAAATCTGGTGATTCCTTGTGGATTTTTCTGTTGGATTTGGACTTTGGCTTTGTGTTATTCCCCTCAATGGAATGTAAATAATCCAGCCTGGATTTATCCGGATGCTCCTGCAAAATCATTCCTGCCAGCTGTGGAGAAAATCCTGGACCAGGATCCGCTGCTGGATCCCTCTGGTTTGAAACTCCTGGGACGCAGCTTGGATTACTTGGATGGGCTCCTGCTGGATCCATCTCCATGGGATGCTCTGGACCTTCTCTACTGGAGAAGGGGCAGCTCCAGTGCTTTGGAATATCCACAGAAACAGCTGGAATGTTTGGGAGACGAAGACAACTCCCCCTCTGAGCATCTTCTGAGCAGCTAAATCTGGGATCGGGCTCCACACTTCCTCTTGGGTGTTTGGAGCTGAAAGTTTGGGATGCAGTATTCCGTGATGTCCTCACTCCAAGGACCTTCCAGGGAGCTGGGGCACAACAGTCCCGGCTGCTTCCATGGCTCCACACTGGATTATTCCACAGTTTTCCAAGGCTCTCCAGCATGAAGACATGAAATCTGCATCTCCTTCCCAGGGATCCCAACACTGGCTTTTAGTTCGGTCTTTCTTTTCCCAGCTGCTCCTTTTGTTTCCCGATTCCCTCACACATCCATTGGATATTTACTCGGATTTTCCTCTAGGGACTGTGCTTTTCCAATAGATTTGGGCTGGGATAGGCTTGGAATGATGGCATTACCGGGAGGGCTTGTCCCCTTCTCCCCTGCACCGTGATGAGGATGAGCCATTCCAGGCTGGAACATCCCGGAGTCTGGATTAGAATCTGCATTATTCCCAATTCCCAGGTGGGATTTGCCCACCTAGAGCTTCCCTCTCTCCCCTACTGGGGTGGTTTGGAAGGATTGGACTCCTTGGGGGGGCAAGGCCGTGTTCCAGCTGGGATCCGTGTTGGATTGGGTGGTGGTCCTGGTGCGGGATTCCTGCTTTCCCAGCTCATCCCGGTGTGTTCCTGCAGTGACCCGGAGCGGGGCCGCCTGACGCCATCCCCAGACATCATTGTGCTGTCGGACAACGAGGCCTCCAGCCCCCGCTCCAGCTCCCGCATGGAGGAGCGGCTCAAGGCCGCCAACCTGGAGATGTTCAAGGTGAGGGAGCCCGGAATTCCGGTGGCTTTGGGCCCTCCCAGCAACTTCCTGGTGCAACCACCCGCTTCCTGCTCCCAAATCCGCCCAAATGATCCAAATTCCCGCTCGGGCTGAGCTTCCTTCTGGTCTTTCCCTCACGTTTTCCCGGCGTTCCGGGTTTTTCCAGGGGAAGAGTCTGGAGGAGCGGCAGCAGCTGATCAAGCAGCTCCGGGACGAGCTGCGGCTGGAGGAGGCCCGGCTGGTGCTCCTGAAGAAGCTGCGGCAGAGCCAACTCCAGAAGGAGAACGTGGTCCAGAAGGTGAGGCTTGGGATGGGAGGGATAACAGGAAGGGCCACACATGGCACATCCTGTGGGAAATCCCCCAAATCCGCAGCCCCAGCACAGCCGGGAACACAAACCCACAGTGCTCGGCATCGCAGCCTGTGGAATTCCGTCTCTCCGGAGGCTGATCCCGGCTCTCCCCCCCATTCCCGATCCAGACCCCCGTTGTCCAGAATGCCGCCTCCATCGTGCAGCCATCGCCAGCCCATGTGGGGCAGCAGGGCCTGTCCAAGATCCCAGCCCGGCCCGGAGCCCAGGGTGTGGAGCCGCAGAACTTACGGACACTGCAGGTGAGCGTTCCCCCTTTTCCCTGGAAAACACCCGCTCTGCTGGATGCACACCCAGCTGAGATCCCTTCTCCAGGAGGCAGAGGAGTTCCGGCACTTCCTAACGCCAGGAGTTGGGGTTTGGGGTTGTGCTCGACAGGAATTAGACCCCATGATCCTTGTGGATCCAGCTTGATATTCCATGATCCCTGTGGGTGTGTCCCATGATCCCCAGTGACTCCCAGTGATTCCCAGTGATCCCCAGTGACCCGTGACTCTCTTCCTGGTCTCCCAGGGGCACTCAGTGATCCGCTCGGCCGCCAGCTCGGCACTGCCCCACATGTTGATGTCCCAGCGCGTCATCGCCCCCAACCCAGCGCAGCTCCAGGGGCAGCGGCTGCCGCAGAAACCCGGCCTGGTGCGGAGCAACACCCCCAGCATGACCCCCACCATCAACTACCAGCCGGTGCGTGGGATGGGCACCGGCAGGAGCTGGGCTGAGATGAGTTGGGGTGGTTTGGAGTGGGTTGGGATGGTTTGGGATGGCTTGGGATGGTTTGGAGTGGTTGGACTGCTGTCTCTGCAGCGGTCCAGCCCCGTTATCCCGCTGTTCTCCCTGCTAATCCCGCTGTTCTCCTTGTCCCCGCAGCAGTCCGGCTCGTCGGTGCCATGCCAGCGCTCCTCGTCCTCCGCCATCTACATGAACCTCGCGTCCCACCTCCCGTCGGGCTCCGTGGCCCGTGTGTCGTCGCCGCTGCCGAGCCCCAGCGCTCTGTCCGACGCCGCCAATTCCCAGGCGGCCGCCAAGCTCGCGCTCCGGAAGCAGCTGGAAAAGACGCTCCTGGAGATCCCGCCACCCAAGCCGCCGGCGCCACTGCTGCACTTCCTGCCCAGCGCCGCCAACTCCGAGTTCATCTACATGGTGGGGCTGGAGGAGGTGGTGCAGAGCGTCATCGACAGCCAGGGTATGTGTTCCCGCCGGATTTTCCCAAAAAAAGTGGGAGTCTAGGGTGGTTCGGGGTGAAATTGGGGGTTTTTAGCCCGGATTTGGGGGTTTCCTGGGGCCTCTCCTGTTGCTCTGACTCCTTTGCCCAGTGGGGCTGGAGGAGGTGATAACAGCCAAGGTGGGTGTTCCCAGGGAATTCCCAGGAAAACAGGGAATTTGGGAAGGGTTTGGGGGGGGTCAGGGCAGAGTCAGGGGTTTCAGTGCGAAATTTCAGGATTCTGGGATTGATTTGGAGGATTTCAGGCTAAATCATGTGTATGATACCAGGCTCTGTGTAGAACCGTTGGTGTGTGGGCAGGGGGTTATCCCGGTATCCCAATGATCCCTGTGCCATTCCAGGGAAGAGCTGCCCGGTGTCCCTGCGTGTGGAGCCCTTCGTGTGCGGGCAGTGCCGCACGGATTTCACGCCGCACTGGAAGCAGGAGAAGGGCGGGCGCATCCTGTGCGAGCAGTGCCAGACCTCCAACCAGAAGAAGGCCCTGAAGGCTGAGCACACGAACCGCCTCAAGAACGCCTTCGTCAAGGCCCTGCAGCAGGAGCAGGTCAGGCCCGGGATGTGCCGGAGCCGGGGGAAAACAGGGATCTGCGGTGGGAGCACTGACACACCCGGCCCAGCCCATTCCAAAGCACCCATCCCATCCCAAACCACTTGCCCCATCCCATCCCATCCCGTCTTG
>NW_020897950.1:66745-72550 GCF_003984885.1 Neopelma chrysocephalum
CCCCCAGCAGCTCCCCGGGGGGATGGGCAGGGGGCTGGGGGGGGTCGGAGGGGTCGATGTCCCCCCTCCCCACGGGCAGGACCCTTGTCCCCCTCCCCAAATCATCCTGGAGCAGCGACTCAGTTCCACCCTTTATTTACATTTCTATACGAAAACTTGGGGGGGTGTGTTCCCCCCATTTCCCGTGTCCCCTCGGAGAGGGATCCCCATCCACGCTGGGTAGGGACACACACTGAGACCCCTCCCCACGTTGTGAAGAGGGAGGGTGGGGGGAGCCGGGGGGCCCTGGCCCTGTTCCCATGGGATGTGCTGGCACCGGTTTGGGGGTCCCATCGAGGGGGTGTCCCTGCCCTCACCGGGTGGGGGTCCCACCGAGGTGGGGGGGGGTTCCAGCCGTCACCGGGGGGTCCCAGCCCTCAGTCACTGTCGGAGCCCACAGCGGATGAGCCTTTCCTTTTCCTCTTGGCAGGTTTGGGTTTGGTGTCCTCTTCCTCCTGCACGGGGGGGGTTGGGGGTCATTTGGGGGCCCCAAATCTCACCCTGGGGGGCTGGGGGGGGATCTCACCGAGGCACTGCTGGAGCCTGACTCCTCCTCGTTGTTGGGGGGCTGCGCCGCGTTCTTGCGGCTGCGGGGGCTCGCCAGCGCCGTGGCTTTGCGGCGGCTCTTGGGGGGTTTGCTGGAGGAATCCTCGTATTCCTCGGCCAGGGAGAACAGGTCGGAGAACCTGGAGTGGGGAAAAGGGGGTGTCAGGGGGGGCTTTGAGAGGTGGGCAAGGAGGGGAGGGGAGGACTCACTTCATCTTGTGGGCCTCGTCACAGCTGGCCTGGACGTGCTGCAGCGCCTGCAGGATCGGGGTCTGGCTGAAAACTGGGGGAGCACCGGGAATAGGGGTCAGGGAGCGCCAGGACACGGGAATCCCACCCAGCCAGGGCTCTGGATACAGGGCAGGGACTCCCAGTGTCCCATGGGGTGACTGGGATGGTCCCTGCAGGCAGAGGACCCCCCCGCCTCCCAGATTCCAGATATTCCCACAGTATCCCAGTGTCCCTGGGGGCACCCACAGTTGTGTTTGGTGTTGGTGAGGTTGAGCCGAAGGTTATCCAGGTGCTCCAGGATCTGCTCCAGGGTCAGCTGGGCCAGTTTGCTGCTGGAGCTGCGCAGGCTGGGGGGACACAGGAACACAGGAATTTGGGATGGGATTCCCCAAATCTAGGGTGAGACTTCCCAAAATAGGGCAGGAACCCCCAAAACCAGGGGTGGGAATTGGGAATTCTGTGGGAAGGGGGCACAGCCTGGGAAGGGGAGGAAATCCAACCCCATTCCTTAGGGGGGAATTCTGTGGGATGGGGGCACAGCCACCTTCCGGGGCAGGTGGGAACCACCCTCCCACATTCCCAAGTTTGGGAATCTCCCAGGAATGGCTCTCCCCATCCCACCTCTGCCTCTTCCTGGGCAGGCTGTTGTTCTTGATGAGCAGGGCCTTGATGTGCTCGCCCAGCAGGTCGTCGTGGCGCAGCCCCCAGTGCCGCAGGATGCTGGTGGTGAACTGGTCGTCGGGGTGGCATGGCCGGCTCAGCACCATCTTCACCATCTCCTCACTGGGCCTGGGAAAACCGGGAATGGGGGGGGGGTGACACCCCCAGACTCGCCCTGGAGACCCCCAGCATCCAGCTTGGTGCTCCCCCACCCAGGATTCCAGGGGCTCCCAGTGAAACCCACTCCTGTGGGGCAATGAGGACAGTCCTGGTGGTCCCTGGACACCCTCAGTGCCTCCCCAGACCCCTTCTTGGTGACCCCACAAAACCCCCTCAGTGCCCCCCCCCAAACCAGGACTCCAGGCACAGCCAGGGGCTCCCAGTATCCCAGTGAATCCCAGCTTCCGTGGAGCAATGGGGACAGTCCTGGTGGTTCCCCCAGAGCCCCCTCAGTGACCCCAGTGCCCCCTCAGTGCCTCCCAGGACCCACCTGGGATCCCCCCCCAGAGCCCCTTTGGTGTCCCCTCCATCCAGAATTCCAGGTACTGCCAGGGGCTCTCGTTGTCCCAGTGCATCCCAGCTCCCATGGGGACAGTCCCAGTGGTCCCTGGACCCCCTTGGTGCCCCCCAGGCCCCCCAGCACTCACTTCTCCCTGCGGAGCTGCAGCAGGAGGCAGGACAAGGCCTCGGGATGCTCTGGGAAGGAGGAGGGTCCGGCTCAGCCCAGGGGTCCCGCCCGGCATGGCCCCCCTGGGCTGGGGACACTCACCCTTGTATTTGAGGTGCTGCAGGATTGGGATGATGGTCTCCAGCGGGATGTTGTGGGCCAGGAACAGCTGCCACGTGCAGTACTGCTCAAAGGTCTCCCAGTCCAGGCTCTGGACTGGGGTGGGGAGGGGGACAACGGGGACAAAAGGAACAGTGAGGACAAGAGGGACAATGGGGAGAATGGGGATAACAACCACAAGAGGGACAATGGGTGGGACAATGGGACAAGAGGGATGACGGGCAATAGGGAGAACAGGGACAACAGGGATAACAGGGTAACAGGGATAACAAGGATAATGGGGACAACATGGACAAGGAGGACAAGAGGAATAGTGGAGTTAATGGGGACAACAGGGATAATGAGGACAACAGTGGAGAAAACGGAGAATGGGGATAATGGAGACAACAAGGACAACAGGGACAAGAGAGATAACAGGACAAGAGGGACAAGGGGGATAACAAGGATAAGGGGAATAACAGGGATAACAAGGACAATAAAGACAAGGGGGACAACAGGCACAAGGGGGACAAGAAGGACCTGTCACAGCCCCTTTCCGAGCTCTGGGGACCTCCAAACCTGCCCAGGGTCCCCCCCAACCTCCTCTGGAGCACTGGGAATGGGGCTGGAGCCCTGTCCTGGGAAGACGCTCTGGGATTAATGAGGCTCATTAGGGGCTTATCCCACTGCTTCCGGCTTTGTGACCCCAAAGCTGGATCGGGAACAGCAGGATTCATTCTGGGAACATGGAGCTCTGGGAACACAGAGCTCCGGGAATACCAAGCTCCCCATCCCAGCTCTGTGAGGACCCTGTGGAACTGGGGCAGATTCTGAGATTTTCCTCTTCCTTGGCTTATTTTTCAATTCCCAGGAGCCTGGGATCACCCTGCCTGGCACCATGGAATGCTGCAGCTCCCGGGAATCTCACCCAGTAAAACCATTATGGGCTCAGATCACAGGGATAAATCCCACAATCCGGTTTGGGGCCATGATCCTTTAATCCCTGGAGCAAATCCAGCCCTCGGGATACCCTGGGCAGCCCAAGGAGCTTCTTGGAGCAGCCCCACAGGGATCTCCCTGTGGGAAAGGTCCTCCCTGGAAAGGGCAACACCATGGCCAAGGCCGGAGCCTTCTCCCTTCCCAAGGATTTGGGGGGTCTCCACAAACTGGAGGCTTCCCGGGCATTGCTCTGCCCTCATTCCCAGCCTGGGAATGCCACTCACTGAGGATGTTGAGCACGGAATCCTTGCGGAACATGACGAGGTTCCCCATCATCACATGGCACACGAGCTCCTGCAGCTGCAAGGGGGCACAAGAGGGAGGTCAGGGGGTATCTGGGATCTGCCGAGCGCTCCCAGGTGGGATCCAGCGGGAAGGCCTGGAGATCCTGGCGGGAAAGGGGCCAACGGCTCCCGAGAGCATTCCTGGGATCTCTGGGAGAGGTGGGTGGGGGCTGTTCCCTGCACAGAGCCCACTTCGGCTCCATTTTGGGGTCAAATCTCTTGGGAATAGGGCAGAGAGGTTAGGAAGGAGCTGCCAAGTTGGGAATGAGCTGCCATGTAGGGAAGGAGCTGCTTCTCATCCTCTGGATCCCTGCTCCTCATGCATCTTCCTCCCTGCTCCTCATCCTCTGGATTCTCTGGATCCCTGCTCCTCATCCACCTTGCTCCCTGCTCCTCATCCTCATCCTCTGGATTTCTGCTCCTCATTCCCTGGATCTCTGCTCTTCATCCTCTGGATCCTCTGGATGTCTGCTCCTCATCCACCTTCCTCCCTGCCCCTCCGGACCCCAGAGGACCCACTGGATCTCCCTCTCTGGATCCAGCCCCCTGGATCCCCCGAACAGGCTGACTCCCCCCTGGCAGACCCTGGAAACCGGGAAACACCTAGAGAATACCAGGAAGAACCAAAGGAAGGAATGGGAGCAGGGAGGGGAGAGGAAACGCTCTGGGAACAACCAAACCTCTGGATTTGGGGGCTGAGCTGGCGGGGAAGGTTGGGACATCCTGGCTCAAACCTTTCCTGCCCCGGTTCCCACCCCCTGGAAAACTTGCTGGCACAGCATTCCGGCTGGGAAAGGCAGGAGTGGCCAGGAACAGGGTATAAATAGGGCGGGGTGAGGGGTTATCGGCAGATCCCGCTCGTCTGGAGCTCGGCATTCCAGAGGTGCCCCCGGTGCCCCCAGGGATATTTTTGGGTTCTCATGGCAGCTTGGGGCAGGGAAAATTCCTGCCAGGAGCTTCTGCAGCTGCCTCCCAGCGGGAGCAGGATGGGAAGAGCCAGCGGGATGTGTTGCTGGAATCGCTCTCCTGCGGTGGCTCTTCGGTGTCCCCCCCACCAAGGGGTTAATTAGGGATAATTAGCACTGATTGCCCAGGAAATCACTCTCCAGGAGATCCCTTGGAAGCAGCAGTTTGGATTCAGCCTTTGGACACCACAAGGAACACCTGGAGCTCCTCGATGGGGAGTGGAGCACTAAGGAAGAGGAGCCCGTGGATGGGATGTTTTGGGGTTAAATCTCCCAGGAATGGGGCAGAGGGATGGGAAAGGAGTTGGGAATGAGCTGCCACGTCAGGAAGGAGCTGCTTCCCACCTGGAAGGAGTCGATGACGGCCACAATCATGTTGAGCAGCTCCCCGCTCCGGAGGGTCTCGTCCGGGAACTGGGAAAGCACAAAATCCAGGCAGGTTCAGGGAAAGGCACTGGGGAAAAGCCTCCCAAAAGCTCCAATCCCGATGGAAAAACTCCGGAGGGCCCAGCCAGCGCCAGGAGTGTGAAGTGTCCAAGGGGTGGCAGCCGTCAGCCATCCCAGAGCTCCTGGAATTCCCTGTTTTTCCCTCTCCCTGTTCCGGGGCCTCGTGGTGACACAGACGGAAACAGCCCATCCATCACCCCAGGAGCCAAAGGCTGGGAATTCTGGCAGCTCCACATGGATCGGGATGTGCAGACGGCTGGTCCCGGCACTCGGGGTCACCGTGTCCGTGGAGAAGGACCAGTCTGACCCCACTGGGAGGGATCTCAAGGACTGGGGAGGGATCCCAAGGACTGGGGAGGGATCCAGCTGCTGCTCCTGCACCACGGACACAGGTTTTCCTCCCCTCTCCAGGCTGTGCCTGTGCCCCTACCCACAGAATTCCCACCCTAAGGAATAGGAAGGAGCTCAGGGCACACCTGCACCAGGTGAGGGGTTCCTGGTGCCCCTGGAATGCGCTCCCAGGTGAGGGGTCCCAGGTGGGGGTCACACCTTGGTGTAGATGGAGGGGGTCAGTGAGGGGTCTCAGGTGGGGTCTCACCTCAGTGTAGATGGAGGGGTTCAGTGAGGGGTCAGTGGGGGGTCTCAGGTGGGGTCTCACCTCGGTGTAGATGGAGGGGGTGAGGAAGCAGAGCAGCCTCACGTCGTCCTCCTGACAGGCCTTCATGTCCATCATGAGGCAGGTGTGGAGCTCCCCGAGCTGTGTGGCCTGAGCGAAGGATTCGTACAGGCTCATCTTCCCCAGGGCAGCTTTGCTGGGGACAGAGGGGACACGTGAGGGGACACGTGAGGGGACACGTGAGGGGACACG
>NW_020897950.1:72560-87487 GCF_003984885.1 Neopelma chrysocephalum
GAGGGGACACGTGAGGGGACACGTGAGGGGACACGTGAGGGGACACGTGAGGGGACAGCAGAGGACAGCAGGGGACAGCAGGGGACAGGGGAGGGTTGGGCCACAGGTGAGAGAGGGGCCCAGGTGAGAGGGAGGTGCCCAGGTGTGCTCACCTGGCCCTCAGGTAGTAGAGCAGGTGGTACCCAATCTTGGGCTGCTTCTGGTAGAGCTCGGAGAGCAGGTCCAGGAGCAGGGAGAAGCCGCTGTTGTCCTCCTGCATCTGGCACAGGTTCCTTGGGAACACGGGAATGTCACTGGGATAAGACGGAGCAGCCTCCCCACAGGGAAAACCAGCTCCCAGGGCCTGCACGTGGGAGCTCCACTTCCCCAAATTCCCACAGAGTTCCCCCAAACAACTCTAGCTTTCCTGCGTTTTCCACTAAAAACACAACTAGACAGTGAGAAACTCTTGGGATTGTGGGATCAGCACTGGGATCAGGTGGGATTAAGCTCATAAATTCCAAGGATTTGGGAGCAGACATACCTAAATATCAGGTAGAGAGGCTTCCCCACCGACTCCTCCAGGGACCTGCGGGATAAATGGACACTGAGCCCTCTGGGCACCCACATTCCATGTTCTCCCAGGAAAACTCCTGGATTTAGTTCATGTTTCCCCCCAACAGCTCTGATTCCAGGCCCTGCTCCAAGAAAACCTTGGATGAAGAGCCTTTTGGGGCTGGTTTGTGAGTTCAGCAGAGGAACTTCCCTTCCCAAAACGGGGATATTTCCCTGGGAAAAGCCCAAATCCAGTGTGGAAGGATGAGCCACATAAAAGAATTCCCAATCCTTACTCCTCTGTGATTTCCTCCGGCAGAACCTCCCCACGGAAGTGGGCCTTGAACAGCTCTTGGAGGCAGGAGGCGAGGACAGAGAGCTGCTCCGAGTCGAAATCCTCCTGGAAGAGGGACAGGGATGAGGGACATGGGAACATCCCCCTGCCCAGCTCTGGGAACGGATCCCGGGCGGCTCCAGAGCCGTTTTCCAGCCCCTGATTGATGCTCCCAATTAACACCCAGCCCTGATCCCTCCATTTATCCTAGTGATTCCAGGAGTCCAGCTCTCCCTGTGCCAATGGGACTGTGGACACGTGGAGATGAGGATTTACATCCCCTTCCCATGATCCCGCTCCTGGATCCCAAAGGGCCTCTTGACTCCAGATGGGGGCAGGGGATGGAGCCTTCCCCCCTCCAAAAAAGCTTGGAAACATCCCAGATCACTCCCAACGATCCCAGATCACTCCCAACGATCCCAGATCACTCCCAGCGATCCCAGATCTCTGACAGTGATCCTAGACCACTCCCAGATATCCCAGATCACTGACAGGGATCCTAGATCTCTCCCATCCATCCCAGACCACTTCCAGCTATCCCAGCTCTCTCCCAGCAGCTCCTGGGGATGTTCAGGCACCGGGAACAGGGACACAAAGCCTGGATGGATCAATCCAGCCCCGGGAGACCCTCCCATGGACGGAGCTGCCCAGGGGCATTCTGGGCTCCCAAAACAGATCCCAAACAGATCCAGGTGTTCCCACACTCCTGTGTCCCAACCCCAGTGGCAGAGGAGATCCCAGATCCCATCCCATCCCAGATCCCAGCCCATCCCAGCTCCATTACCTCCAGGACCTGATCCACGATTTCCTGCATGACCTCACACTGCGCTTCCGTGTCACTGCAGCACAAAAACAAGAGGAAATCCAAATTATTTGGGAAGATTGGGAGAGCAGGGACATGAGGGAATTCGTGCTGGGCTGGGAGGCTCAGGGTGGGGGGTCAGTGCTAGGTTTTTTGGAGGCACATCCAGGAGGATCTGCTACGGATCCAGCAGTGCCCGGAGCAAGACGGGCAAATTCCAGGATTAAAAGCAGGAGGTTAAGAGCCCTTGGAGCCATAAATTCCATGGAATCAGTCGGCTGAGCCAAGGTCAGGAGCTCTGTTTAACCTCCCTGAAGGCGGTGAATTCCAGGAGGAACATGAAGAACACTTGGACACAGGTTCCCTGTTCCATTCCGATGCTCCAAACTCCCTTTTCCTCAATCCCACACCAGAGGGGGAAACTCAGAGCCTTTTCCTTCCCTGTCCCCGATCCAGAGCCCCACTGCAGCTCCCAGGAATTCCTGCTGTGTCCTCCTCCAAGGACAGGCTCCTCACCAGTACCTTCCCAACCCCTTTTCCTGCAGGAATTCCCTCTCTGTGCTCAAGGGGCTGGAGGAGCTCTGGAGCTGGAAGGCCTTGGGAATCACTTCCCTGGAGAGATCCATGGGAATGGGAATGGGAAAGGCCCCGACCTGCCCTTCTGCAGCTGCAGCACTTTGTCCTTCAGGGACTCGTCCAGCTGCTCCAGGAATGGGGTGATATCCACAGGCTCCTCCACGATGGATTCCTTGATGGGATGGAACCTGAACTCCCTCTTCTTCCCTGAAACAAGGGACACCATGGGGGAATCAGGGATTTTCCCAAGGTTTAAGGAACTCTGGAGACAATCCCTGTCCCACCCTGGGATCCTTCCCCTTGGAGACGTGTCCAGGTCACAGGAATGAGGATGGGAAGGGACCCAAACATGGGCGGTGTCCAGGATTGTGATCCCTGTTCGGTTCCATTCCCAAACCTCATCCTTCAGCATTCCCAATGTGCTCCATGGATCGGGACTGGGATTCTGGGGCTGCTGCGCCACATCCTCTGCCCCATCCCAGGCCTATGGCCCCTTCCCACTGCTGGGAAACCCCCAGGAAGTCCAGGAGGATCCAACCACTGAGGGGAGGAACAGCTCCAGATGGGGGAACAGTGATTTGTGTGGGACCAGTTGGAATCTCTAAAGCTCCAGGGAATGGCCAGGAAAGACAAAGCCCGATAGCCCTTCCCTTTGGATCTGGATCCAACTCTCTGGACCTGCTGCCAGGGATTGGGGAGCAGCAGCTCCACACCTTCTCCTGGAGGAGAAGGAATCTCCAAAGGGGATCAGCTCCTGGACAAGGGGCTTCGAGGGAATTGTGTTTGGAGGTGAGAACTCTCCACCAAGGGGACAGTGCCGGTGAGGAATCCCTTGGGAATTCCGGGCTGGAAGCTGAGCCCCCTCACCTTTGCTGTTCAGATCCTCCTCATCATCACTGAAAGTGGCCTCGGCGTTGTCATAGCAACCATCATCCTTCTCTGCCAGGTGATTGTCCATCTCCATGGGAACGGGCTCCTCGATTTTCACTGCCAGGTCGGAGCAGGGAGAGGGCTCGGGAGGCTCCAGGGCTCTGCCTGGGCCACCCATCCCGAAAAACAGCTCCAGGAATGGGAGCAAAGTGCTTTGGGAAGAGGGGAGGGATCCTGGGGATGCTCAGGAGTTCCATGGAGAAGAGGGAAGGGAGTGTTGTGCCTCTCCAGTGCAGTGACCATAACCCCCCTAAATCCCAAATTCTTCTCCCTGGGGTCCCATCTGACCCTGCTGCTGCTTCAGGGATTCCCGGGAAAGCCCCATCCCACCCCCATTCCCTACCTTCGATGGGGGGCGAGGGGGAACTGCAGAATTCTGGGAATTTCTCCCTCAGCATGGCTCGGAGCTCCTTGTCCAGCTTGGGATTGTCAAACAGGGGGGCCAAGTGCCTGGGATGGGGGGGGGCAGGAAGGGATTGGGATAAGCAGAAACTGGGATGCAGAGGCTTCATCCCACTGGGAATGTTGGGGGGCTCTTCCCAGGGTTTGTCCCAGATCCCACCTGGAGCTTCCCTCAATCCACCATGTGGGAATGGGACAAGAGGATCCAGAGCTCCATGACCTTGGCTCATCCCAGGGTCATTCCCACTGGTCTGAGGCTGGAAATTCCCTCCCCCCCATCCCTTTCCTTCAAGGAACAGCTCCAGGACAACCCTCAGCACCAGAAAGACACAACTGTGGCTGTTCCCAGACACAACTGTGGCTTCTCCCAAGGATCCAGGACAACACCACCCCCCTCGGAGCTCCGGGAGGCTCCTGAGTCAGGGAAAATGGGGGAAAATCCCATAAAATGTGGGAAAACTCGGTGCTCTTACGCCAGGACTCGTTTCTCCACGATGTGGGTGAGGGAGTTGAACACTCCCTGCCGGACATGAACATCCAGAGGGGGGTAGAAATTGGGAATGATCTGGAAGTGGGAGGAAAAACTGCATCAGCGGCAGGGAATTCTCCGAGTCGGAGTTGGGGGATGTGGGAAGGAGGCTCCAAAAACTCTGTCCACACACAGGGCTTTGCTTCCAGAGGGAGGGAGAGGATTCCTCCCTGGATGCTGGGACACCCTGGGAACCTCCCACCCAGCTCCTCCACCAGGAGCCAGCAACTGGTTTGGACTGGGAAGGACAGGAGTGAACAACTTCCAGGGCCACGGAGATCCCGCTTCCAAGAAACACCCCCAGCCCTCCCTGGGACCAAATTCCTGGAAGCAGCAGCTCCTGCCACTGCTTCCCTGCCCAGGGATGGGACATAGTGGCTCTGGATCATCCCGGGCTGCAGAGAGACTCCGATCCCCTCCAGGGGCGAATTCTGGGCCAAGAATTCCATGAGGAACTCAAGGGAACAATCCAGATGCCTTTTTCCTGCATCATCCTGGAAAGATTTACTGGCAGCATTCCCTTCCCACAGTGGCTTCCCACTAATGAAGGACACATGGACACAATGCTCCGACCTTGGGAACGCCCCTGGATTTATCCAGGAGGACCCACCAGCAGCTGGAAGAGGTGGATAATTTGGCAGCCAATCCCTCCTTAATTTGGGATAAGGAGGGGAAGTTGAAAGGGATGAGAAGGTGACTTGAGGTGACACTGAGGAATGAGGGGAAAAAGAAGTGGGAACAGCTGTTCTGGTTGGGATCTGTAAAGCCCAGGGGCTGCTTTCCCAGCCCTGATCCCTGGGAATTCCTGGGAGAGCGAGGGGAACTCACCCGGCACATGAAATCCAGGAGCGTGGCCGTGATGGCGGGATGGGGCTTCATGGAGTGGTGCATCACCAGGATGGCAGGTTCTGGAAGGGTGACAGGGATGAGACCCCCAGGGATCCCAAATTCCCTGTTCCCCTGGCAGAGCCTGCTGTGGGATCAGGACAGGGATCCCAAGGCATCCCCCAGTGGAGCCCATCCAGAGCAGGAGCCCCATGGAGCCCATCCCAAGCAAGACCCCCATGGAGTCCATCCAGAGGAAGACCCCCGTGGAGGCAATCCAATCCCAATGAAGCCCATCCCAAGCACAACCCCCATGGAGCCCATCCAAAGAAAACCCCTATGGCGCCCATCCATGTAAAACCCCCACGGAGCCCATCCGTGGAAGATCCCCGTGGAGCCCATCCAGAGGAAGACCCCCACGGAAGCAATCCAATCCAAATGGAGCCCATCCCAAGGAAGACCCCACCCATGGAAAACCCCCCTGGAGCCCCTCCCCAGGAGGCCCCTGCCCACACCGATGTTCATGATGCTGTCCTTCTCGGGGTTGAAGAAGAGCCAGTCGTAGAACAGGGCCAGCTTGGCATTGGAAGCAGCGACGTTGGACTGCAGGAGCCAAAACATCCCGGATTATCCCAGGAACACGACGCCAAGACCCCTCACACCACAACACTGCCCACCACCGGGAACGGCCCAAGAGCAGGAACCCCATGGAGCCCATCCCAAGGAAGACCCCCATGGGGTACATCCATGGAAAACTCCCCCGGAGCCCATCCCGAGGAACTCCCCCGCAGGACTCACGGTGCAGGTGGTGAGCAGCCAGCCGATGATGGCCCAGCGCGGCAGGATGTCGGAGCTGAGCACCTCGTTGGAGGGATGCACCACCCCGCAGATGTAGCGGATGAGGTCACAGCGCAGGGACTGGCTGTCCGGGGTGGACAGGTACTGCCTCTGGAACCAGTCCTGGTACCGCTTCTGCTGCCCAAAGCGCACCTGGAGCGGCGGGATTGGGGGGATTCCCATGGAGGACCCGGCTTGGGCCGGACCGGGGAGGAATCTGGGACAGAATTTAGGTGGAATTTCCCAGGTAGGACCCTGATTTGGCTGGGCCGGAGGGAGTCTGGGAGGGAATTTTGGTGGAATTACCCTCAGAAGACATTGGTACAGCTGAGCTGGGAGGGAATTTGGGAAGGAGTTTTCGTGGAATTACCCTTGGAGGACCCTGGTTCAGCTGAGCTGGAATTTGGGAGGGAATTGAGGTGGGAATTATGCTTGTAGGACTTCGGTTCAGCTGTGCCAGGGGGAATTTGGGAGGGAATTTCGGTGGGATAACCTATGTAGGACCCTGGTTCAGCTGTGTCAGGGGGAATCTGGGAGGGAATTTGGCAGGAATTACCCGTGAGGTCATGAAGAGCAGCTTTGTTTCCATGTCAGGAGTGAGGCGACACGCCAGGAATTTGCGGGAAGTTCGGGATTGGAGGAGCTGCAGGACCCCTGGGAAGACATGGAGAGGTCAGTCACATGGATACAGGCAAAAGGGATCAAGATTTTGCTTGGAACAGGTCAAAAACATCTGGCTGGAGGAAGGTTTTTAGGGATTTTCCCTGAGCATCATCCTGGATGTTTAAGGTGACCTTAAAGTGGTGCCAGAGGGGTGGGAACACTTCAAAGTGTCCCTTTTCCACATTCCCTGGAATTGCTGCATCCAGAACCCACTGTGAAGCCCCTGGAGAAGGGAATAATTGATAGGAATATTATTAATATAAATTAAAATGATAAATCCATCCCTCTCCCCTCAGGTCAGTTTTAACCCAACGCAGGAGAAGTCAAATCCCAATTAAGAGTCATTTGCTGGAGCTTCTGGAATTCTTGCTTTTTATGGAGCAGCCTCTGGAATTCTTGCTTTTTATGGATCTTCTCCAGGCACTGCTCAGACCCTTCCTGGTTTGGGCTCCAGCTCCACCTCAGCTCATAAATCAGTTAATTAAACAAAACAACTCTAATTATCATGGAATTCCAGACTGGTTTGGGTTGGAATGACGTCAAGGATCATCCATTCCACAGGAAGGGACACTTCCCACTGGATAAGGTTGTTCCAACCTGGCCTTGAGGATGAGAAACCACGGAAGTGTCACATCCATGCAACACAATTTAACAACATTCCCACCAGGTTTTTTGGGATGGTTCAATCCTGGAGGACTCTAAGCATTGAAAAATCCATGGAAAAGGTGCCAGTGGAGCCGAGGGAGCTGGTCCAGGCTGGGTACCTGTGAACTGGGTGTTGAGCACCTGCGGGTTGTGCAGGATGTCCTTCCAGAGCTGCTCGAATTCCGGGATCCGCGCCACATTCTGGAGCAGCCGCACCAGGTCCCGGCCGATCATGAAACAATCCATGAACTAGGGAAAAAAACAGGGAAAAGTCCCATCTCCCAGTCACCTGCTGGAGCAGGGGGATGGGAGGAGGGGGAGGGAGGAGCAGCAGAGCCCTTCACCCTTCCCACAGCTCTGGTGACTCACTCCAGGCACGGCGTTCCCGATCCTGCCCCTGGCATCCCATCCCCCCTCAGACTGGGAGCAGGGACATGGGCAGGGAAGGGCAGGAGCTATTTTGGAATGTTCTCCCTCCCAAAGCAAACAATTAGCCCATAAATCTGCCACGTTTCTCCCCAGGATCCCGGCCAGGCTCCGGAGCCGGCGCTGGACACAGGAGCTTCTGACAGGAGGGAGGTGGGGGAGGAGCTGGAAAGCAGGGATTTGGGGATGCAACCCCAGATTTGGGGGATTTTGAGGGATCCGGAGCCAAATGTGGCCTGAGGCTGCTGCTGGGACCCCCCCCAGCCCTGTTTGTGGGGTAAGACCCCCGCTGAGATCCCAAATTCCTTGTTCCCACTGACCCAGGGGAGTGGGACAGGCTGGATCCATGGGGTGGGATCCATGAGATCCATGGGATGGGATCATAGAGTGGGATCTGTAGGGTGGGATCCATGGGGATACATGTCCATCATCCATGGGGTGGGATCCATGGGATAGGATCCATAGGGGTGGGATCCATGGGGATACATGTCCATCATCTATGGGTTGAGACCAACCCACTCCAACCAGCGTCGTGTCCTTCCCTTGGGTCCCAACACTCCCTGCGACGTTCCAAGGACGGATCCCCTGGAGCTGGGAATCCCTTCCTGGTCGTTCCCAGCACTCACCCGTTCCCGGAGCAGGGAGATGCAGAAATCCACCTCCTTCTGGCGCAGCCCCTGGAGCTGGGGGGTGCCATGGTGGTCCACGAGCAGCCGCAGGTACGTGTACACGGCCATGGCCACCAGCAGGCTGCTCTTCAGCACCCACTCCCTGCAGGGACACAGCTCCACCTCAGGCAATTCCCACAGGGAATCACGGCCTGGAGGGGGACAATCACCGGGAATGGGGACAGGCGGGGATTTGTGGGATCGTGGGATGGGTCGGGAAGGACCCCAAGGGACACAATTCCACTGCAGACAATTCCCACAGGGAATTGCAGCCCAGGAGCCAAATAAATGCTGGAACAACCTGGTTGGTCCCAGAGCAATTAAGGGATTTTAGGGATTATTCACTGCTATTCCGGCTTGTAGCCAAGCTGTCCCCAAACCCTGCCTCTGGAATTCTGCAGCCAGGAATTCTGCTGAGCACCATTTGCCCCCGGAGGACAACATGGAGCTCGGGATGAACTTCCCAGATGGCCCATCCCGGAGCTGCTCAAAGACAGGAAACTTTTCGGGCAATTAACAGTGTCCTGCTGCTCCCAAAGGAACTCCTCCCCCACAGCTCAGGAAATTTGGGAAGGAAACATTCCTGGGATGCTGGTCCCGAGCCACTTGTGCTCCTCAGGCCTGCTCCCAACCCCGCTGAGGAGGGATTTTGGGATCTGGGGGAGATTTCGGGAGGATTTGGGGATGTTCTCCTCCACACAACGTGCAAGAGCTCGGAATTCCTTGTTTGGGAATGTGGGAAAGGCAGGACATCCCCCTGTGAGGCAGCTGAGGGGGGGTGGTCTCCCTGTTCTCCGTACCTTTGCTCCGTCAGAATTTCCAGAACGTTCTCTGCCAGCCAGATGTTCTTTGCTGTCACATCCCCACCTGGAAAAGCCACGGGACAGGGAAGAGCTGGTTGAATGGAGCTGTGGGATTCTGGGATCCTGGGATTGTGGCCCCCACTGCTCCTGATGTTCCCAGTAAGGTTCATCCTGGAGTTTGCTCCGTGCCTGGAGCCCCATTCCTGCCTGCCCCAGGTGCTTGGCCATTCCCAGACATGGCACATTCCCAGGGATAAGATCTCAGGGATTGAGGGGTCTGTGCTGCAACAGCCCTTGGAAAACAACCGTGGAGCTACGGAGTCAGGAATTATCCCTCTGGAAAGCAACGGGGAAGCTGGGAAGGGATGGGAATAAAAGCCACTGGCAGCTGCTGAGGCTCCAAAGAGGGGAAACAACACCTGTGGAAAATGCCCAAACTCTGGAATCAAGGCCAGGTGTCCCCTCAGAGCGGAGCCACTCCAGGAGTGGGGCTGGAGTAGGGAGAACATGGAATTCCATGAGGCCCAAACAATGGGATCATAACGAAGGGCACTGGGTGGGAGCCAGGAGGGGCCCTGCAGGGGAGGGGCAGCACAGGGGACTTGGAATGCCCTCCTTCTCCAGGGATTTTCCAGCTGTTCCGTGTGGCAGCGGGGCTGAGGTGCTCTGGACTGTCCCTCCCTCCCATCCTTTTCCCCCCTGGAGCTGACCCGGCACTTCCCAGCGTGTCCTGGCACTTCCCAGTGTGTCCCAGCAAAGACAGCCCCAGGTTTGCCGTGAGACACAATTCCAGCCCCGTGGACGTCATTCCCAGCCCCAGGAACACGGAAGAGGCGCCGTTCCTGCGGCTCCGGAAAGGCGTGAGTGCGGCTTGGCCGGGGGGGCTTCCCGTGGGATCATCCCGTGGGATCATCAGCTCCCCTGCTCTCCAGGAGCTGCCAGCCCAGCTGATCCCAGGGAAAGGCAGCAACAGGAAGCCAACACTTCCTGGCTGTTCCAGCCTTTGCCAGGAGCCTCCCGGCTCCGGCTGGTCCATCCCTCAGGAGGGAACAACGGGATCATGGAGGGGGGGTCCCTGGCTCTGTCCTCCCAGGAGGGAATTCCTTCCTGGACAGGCTGGGGAAGGCTCCTGGGAGCTGGGGATGGACCCCAAGGATCCGTGGGACCCAAGCTGGGAACACATCCTGAGGACAGATCCCGGGAAGATCCCATTCAGCTCCAGCTCCATCCCAGTGTCTCCAGGTGGGATTCCCGGTGTATCCCAGTGTATCCCAGTGTGATCCCAGTGTATCCGGGTGCGATCCCACCCCTCTGCAGGGCTCACCCGCGATCTGCTTCATGAAGGTCATGCAGACTCCGTCGGCTCCCAGCACTCCGCTCTTCACCAGCTCCCGGAGCAGCCACACCAGCTGGGAGCATGGGAATGCATGGGGCAGGGATTCGGGATCAGACCATCCATGACCTCCCCCCATTCCACCACATTCCCATTCCAAAGGTGCCTTCATCACTCGGAGTGACAGCGGTGCCACCAGCTCCCACAGCTGCTCCCTATTCCCAGTTCCAGGTTCCCACCCCTCTTCCCTGCTCCCAGGTCCCACACCTCCTCCCTATTCCCAGTTCCCTGTTCCCAGTTCCCTATTTCCTGTTGCCACATCCATTCCCTGTTCCTGTTCCCTATTCCCAGTGGCCCCAACCTCCCCCTATTCCTGGTTGGTGTGGAGAAGGTGATTCCAAGGCTTTTCCCTCACCTGTGTCCGACAGGTGTCCTGGAGCTTCAGGTACTTTTCCATGAGGATGTGGTTGATCTTGTTGAGGACGATGTTCATCCCATCCCGGCTCACCAGGGCCAGGTCCCGGTAGCACTGTGGGAAAAGGGCATGGAAAATGGGAAAATGAGAATGGAAAAGGTCATGGAAAAAGGGAAAATCATCATGGAAAACACCTGGCTTTGTCACACCTAAGCAGGGAACAGCAAATCCACAAATCCCATGGAATTGGAGGCAGGGAGAGCCTTAAATCCTCTGGGAATCCACCTGACAGTGGGAACAGAGTCCAGCAGCTCCTTCCCCTCCATAAATCCATAGGGATTGGAAAACTGGGAATAAACCTCCCCTTCACCTTGGATTCACTGGATTCAGCCCCAGGAATGAACCAGGATGTTCCTGATCCCTTTCACGGCTTCAGAGGGACCACCAGGAAAAGGGGCAGCCCACATTCTTTTGAGAAAGATCCTACAAACCCACATCCAACACCCTCCAACCTCCCTTGCACCCAGAAAAGGCACATCTCAAATCCTTGGGGTCAGGGATTGGAGCCACCTGCTCCTCCCTCAGGAATTCCACAGATGGATTTGGAGATTCCAGCTCAGTTTGGGATCGAGACCCAGAAATCCTGCCCAGGTCTGGGAGGGTCTGGGATGGGAACAGGAAATTTCTGTAGGGAAAGGAAGGAATTTCTGCACTCTCACAAACACTGGGCAGGGGGTAAAGGTGCTCCGGGTGCTCCCAGCATTCCCAGCTCTTCCCTCCCTCCCTCAGGACAGCAGGAGGTGACGAGGGAGCAATTAATGAAGTGGTTCATTAGTGCCAGGAAATGTCAGGATATTCCAGAGGCTCCTTCCCTGCAGCTCCTGGTAATGAGGCTCCAAAGACCCCTTTGACCTCGGAGCTCCTCCCTCCCCTCTTCCCCCAGCAAAACACAAACACACACAAAATTCCAAGCAAAAAAACCCAGGATCCCAGAGGTGGGGAATCTTTGGGGCCTGTTTGTTGATTTTAAGGTGATTTAAAGGAGTTTTTCCATCGATTTAAATCCACTGGGATGTCCCAGGACACAGCCCTGGATTCATTCTCAACTGATCCTGGCAGGATCCTTGGGAGAAGGGTTGGAACAGAGACACTCCAAGGGATTTAGTCCCGGTTGAAGGCTTAAATCCCAGGATCAACAATCCCATTCCCTAGGGAAGTCTGGCAGCTCTTCCCCCTTTCTCCCACCCTCAAATCCACAGGGAAACACTGGAATACCAGGAATAAACCCCACCTGGCAGAGAGGAGACCCTGTCCCATGTCATCCCAGCACAGATGGAACAGGGAGAATCCCCCAGGAATGCGGGGGAGAGCCTGAATTCCTTGATTTTTGCCAGGCTGGCACAATCCAGAGGCTCCTCCCGGCTCGGGGGGTTTAATTAACAGGAGCAAGTGATTAATGAGGCTTTAAATGAGGGGACAGGGAAGGAAAACAGCCCTGGAGGGGGAGGGAGAGAGGGATGGGAGTCCTGGATCATCCCAGGGAGGCTCCGGGGCCTCCGATCCCGTAATTCCGGAGCAGGAGGAGGAGCCCTGGGGCAGCTGGGCTTGGACACGGGGCAGCTCTGGGGGCCTGGGAGGGTCCCTGAGGAGCTTCTGGGGTCCCTGGGCAGGTTTTGGGGTCCCTGAGCCCCCCTGACCCCCCTCCCCTGGCACTGAGCCCCCTCAGCTGGGCACAACATCCCTGTTTTTCAGCCAAGCAGATCCCAGGAATCCTGCAAAGCCTTTCAGGGGGATTTTGGGATCTTTCCTGGTGCCAGGGAAGGGTTAACCCCTCCCTCCCCATCTCCAGAAGGACAACTCACCCCAAATCCTGGCAGGAATCCCTGCCTGGCTCCAGGCACAGGGACAGATCCAATTATTCCCAATTACTCCCTTGGAAAGGGGAGCAGCTGTGCCTGGAGCAGCAGCAGACACCCCCTGTCCCGGCTTCCCAGCGCCACTGGAATGATCCCTCCCTTTTCCAGAGGAATCTATGGAAGGGAACCCTCCCTTTTCCAGAGGAATCCATGGAAAGGAACGAGCCAGGAAGTTTTCCCAGCTGGATTTGCCCAACCTTTGCTTTCACGTGTGGGAGCACCTGCCCCAGGAGCCTCCCAGGGCATTCCCAATGAGCTCCAGCATCCCAGAGTTTATTCCATGAGGTGGAAGTTCAGCTTTTGGAAAAACATCTCTGGCTCCCGCAGAAAAACAAGGGAAAATCCCCCTTGTCTTGGAAACAGGGATGTGGTGGGAGCTGCTCCGAGCCCTGGCTGGATCCAGGCTCTCCAGAATTCCCTGGGCTGGGATGGAGCAGGATTAGGCCCCAGGAATCCACGGGAAGGGTTTGGGAATGCTCAGGCCAACAGAGAGCTGGAGCAAAGCCCTTTATCCAAGGAAAAATCTGATTCCCACCAGCCAGGCCTCAAGATTCCCAGGAAAAGTACGTTTTGCTTCCACAAGGTGATTCCTGGGGCCTGGATTTGGGAAGGCCTCAGGAGCAAAGCTCTTTATCCAAGGGAAAACCTGATTCCCATCAGTTCAGCCTAAAAATTCCCAAGAAAAGCACATTTTGCTTCCATGAGGAGATTCCTGAGGCCTGGATATGGGGACAAATCCAGGAGTCTGATTCCCAAATCTGATCTAGGATGTGGATTTAATGGAGGTGGAGCTCTGGGAATCAATTTTTCCCTGGGAATTGGACACATTCCTTCTCCGGGTGATGATTCCTGGAGGCACCTCCCTGTGGCTTCCAAGAGAAAAACCCCATTCCGGGTCTCCCAAGCTAAGGAAAAAACTGGGAAAGGCCTCAGAGTTCCTTGAAGATTTGGGATTTGCCTCCCACGGCAAATCCAAGGAATTCCTGGGATGGGAGGGAGCCTGAGCTCCCTTTTCCGTGGCAGGATCCTCATCCCTGCCCCACATGGACACAGCCAGACCTGGAATATTCCAGGCTCTGCTCCACCAAAGGGCCCCTCCAGTGCCTCCAGCAGGGAATTCCAGGCAGGAAAACCTCTGAGAGGGGTGTGAATTTTTCAGGTCTTTTCCAGGGATTCCTTACCTTCTGTGCCTGGGCTGGCTCTGTCAGGACCAGGGTGAAGAGTCCCAGGCAAATCTCCTCATGCTGGGGGGTCCCTTTGCAGATCTGGGGGGATCAGATCCAGGTGAGATTCCCGGCGGGAATGGAGGGGAGGGCAGGGAAAGGGAAGGGAATATTCCCTGGTCCCAGCTCATGTTCCCAATTCTCTGTTCCCTATTTCATTCCCACCTCCCTGTTCCAACTTCCATATTCCCACACTGTTCCCGGTTCCCACACCTCTTCCCTATTCCCAGTTCCCTATTCCCAGATCCCACACCTCTTCCCTATTTCCAGTTCCCCGTACCCACAGCTATTCCCTATTCCCAGTTCCCTGTTCCCATTTCCCAGCTCCCTCCACAGTCAGCATTCCCAGATTCCCATCTCTCTCCCTGTCCAGCATTCCCAGTTCCTATCTCCCTGCACGGCCAGCATTCCCAGATTCCCGGCATTCCCGGGCTCACTCACGTGGGCATTGAGGGCATCGTTGGCCTCCCTCTCCGAGAGCCCGTTGGTCAGGGAGGTCACGATTCCCACACAGCGCTCCAGCCTCTGGAAAACAGGGAATGGCAAGGGACAGCTCAGCCAGGGAGCATTAGGGCCAGGAGAACACGGAGCAGGAGCATTCCCAGATCCTGGGAATGTCCCTGAGCCTGTTCCACCCCGGAACAGACCCCAGGTGTCCCAGGGAGACTCCAAACCTTCCCAGGAAGAAAAGCCCAGTGGGAATTCAGGGAATTTGGAGCCTGAATAACATGGATCAGGAGGATTCCCAGATCCTGGGAAGCTCTGGCAGCATTCCAGGCTGGATGCCCCCCATTCCCAGCCCATTCCCAGGTGTTCCAGGTGCAGGGAGGGGCCCAAGACTCCCTCACCCCCCCCCCCCAAACACCCCTCACCTCCTCCAGCTCATCCTTGGAATCCAGCAGGGATGACACCAGGAGCTTCCCGGCTCCCGCCTTTCCCTTGGGAAGCTCCATGAGGGAGGAGGGGGGGGGCAGCCCCTTTCTGGGGGGCTCGGCCGGAGACCCCCCCCTGGGTGGGGGTGGGTCGCCCCCTCCCAGCTCTGCCTGGTGGGATTGGGGTTTTTTTT
>NW_020897950.1:92487-120700 GCF_003984885.1 Neopelma chrysocephalum
GGGGGGGCTGGGGCAGTTTGGGGGAGTCAGGGAAGTCTGAGGGGAGGGTGGGGCAGTTTGGGGGGGTCAGGGCAGTTTGGGACAGTCGGGGCTGTTTGTGGGGGTTGGGGCTGTTTTGGGGGTGTCCGGGCTGTTTTGGGAGGTTGGGGCTGTTTTTGAGGGGTCAGGGCTGTTTTGTGGGGTCGGGGCTGTTTTGGGGGGGTCAAGGGCTGTTTTGGGGGGTCGGGGCTGTTTTGGGAGGTTGGGGCTGTTTTGAGGGGGCCGGGGCTCACCTTCATCTCCACGTCCCCCCTGAGCTCCAGCTCGAAGCACCCGAATTCCTCCAGCACCGCCTTGGTCACCCCCGAGATGTGGATCTTCAGGGCTGGGGGGGGAGGGACCCTCAGCACCCCCGGGTGCCCCCCAGAGCCCCCCCAGCCTCCAGTGCCCCCCCTGGCCCTCCCGACCTTCCCCATTGGACTCCATCCGTGACGCCGTGTTCACCGTGTCCCCGAACAGGCAGTACCGCGGCATCTTCAGCCCCACGACCCCCGCACACACCGGACCTGCAGGGACAGCGTCAGACCCCCAGCCCGTCCCCATGTCCCTGTCCCCGCACACACCGGGCCTGTGGGGACAGCATGAGACCCCAGCCCCATCCCTGCCCGTGTGGATGCCGATGCCCTGTCCCTGTATCCCCATCCTATCCCTGACCCGTGTGGATGCCTTGTCCCTGTATCCCTGTCCCATCCCTGACCCGTGTGGATGCCCTGTCCCTGTATCCCTGTCCCATCCCTGACCCGTGTGGATGCCGATGCGCAGCTCCAGCTGCTGCCCCGGCCGGTGACGGATGCGGAAGGAGCGCACGGCATCGAGCAGGGCCAGGGCCATCCGGGCCACCTCCCGCGCGTGGAGCTTCCCGTTCCGCACCGGCAGCCCCGACACCACCATGTAGGCGTCACCTATGGTCTCCACCTGTGGGGACACGGGTACATCAGGGACATCAGGGGACACTGGGACATCAGGGCACACCAGAATGTCAGGGGACACCGGGACATCAGGGACATTCCTGTGTGGAAAAGGTGTTCAGGCCTTGGAAGCGGCTGCCCAGGGAGGTGGGGGAGTCCCCAGCCCTGGAGGTGCCCAGGGAAGGACTGGAAGTGGCACTGAGTGCTCTGGGCCAGGGGACAAGGTGGGGAAGGGGCAAAGGCTGGACTTGATGATCTTTGGAGGGCTTTTCCAACCTCAAGGATTCTGGGACTCTGCGATTGTGGGATTCTGTAATTTTGTGATTCTGGGATACTGGGATTTTGTGAATGTGTGATTCTGGGATTGTGTCATTCTGGGATTGTGGGATTCTGTTATTCTGAGATTCCAAGATTTTGTGATTCTGAGATTTTTGTGATTCTGGCATTTTGTGATTCTGGAATTCCGGGACCCTGGGACTTTGGGATTCCAAGACTCCCTGACCCCCTGATTCCGAGCCCCCTGACCTTGTAGACGTCGAAGTTGTCGATGATGGCGTCGAAGCAGGTGTAGAGGTCGTTGAGCAGCGTCACCACCTGCATGGGGGTGCTCTGGGCCGACAGCGCCGTGAAGCCCACGATGTCGCTGAAGTAGATGGTGACGCTGTCAAACGCCTCCGCCTGCACCGTCTCCCCCCGCTTGAGCTGCTCCGCCACCGAGCTGGGGGGACACGGCGGGGTCAGGGGGCACACGGCACTCCCACGGACCTTCCCAGGCACGGGCAGGGGGACACGACCCCCCTGTGTGGGGGTAAAGGGTGGGGATGGGGGACACGACCCCCCCAGACACTCCTGGATGGGGGTAAGAGGGGGATATAACATCCCCAGACCCTCCTGGAGGGGGTAAGGGGGTGGTGACCCCCACAGACCCTCCTGGAGGGGGGTAAGGGGGTGGTGACCCCCACAGACCTTCCTGAGAGAACCGTGTGGGAGTCCTTGGGGTCCCCAGCCCCTCCAAACATCCCCAACCCCAAACCACTGGGAGGTCCTTGGAGTCCCCAGGGTGTTCCCAGCCCCCCCATTCACAGGCCATGTTGGGGTCCTTGGGGTCCCCAACCCACACAGGGGTCCCTGTGTTCCCCAGCCCCCCCAACCCCACAGGACAGCCACAGAGGACCCCAGCCCAGAGTTGCCTTTGGGGTGCTCGGGGGTGGGGGAGTGCAGGCAGGGCCAGGACCCCCCCGGGTGCCCCCTGGAGCCCCCCAGGTGCTCACTGGGGCAGGATCTGGTAGAGCAGGGCCTCGGCCTTGCGCTTCTCCTCCAGGTAGGCCTGGGTCCGCTCCTCCACCAGCTCCTCCAGGTTGTTGGCGTATTGCTCCATGCGGGACAGCAGGTTGTCCAGGATGTTGCTGCTGCTCTCTCTGCGGGCACGGGGTTAACACCCACCCTGGGACCCTTCCCAGGGTCAACACCCACCCAGGGACCCCCTCTGGGGGGTCACCCTTCGCCCTCAGGGCTGAAGGAGGTGGAGGCACCTGTTGAACTTGCGGAGCTGGACCTTGATCTGGTTGAAGTCGGGACGCTCCAGGGCATCCTCGGCCCAGCAGTGCTGCATGAGCTGCCCCAGCTCCTCCATGTGGCACCCGACGTTGGCCGAGGGCCGGAAGCTCGGCCGCTCCCCGCTCTTCACGCGCTCGATGATCTCTGCGAGGCCAACAACTCATCAATGAGGCCAACAACCCATCAGCAGGTCCAATAACTCATTGGCAGGTCCAAGAACCCATCGACAGGTCCAAACACTCATCATCTGGTCCAACCAGATCCCACCACAAGTCCAACCAGCCACCAACAGCTCCAAACCCTGTTGCCCGGCCGCCCTGCAGCCCCCGTGCCCACCTTTGGGGCTGAGGTCCAGGCCCTCCACGTAGAAGACGCCGTTGCGCAGGGCGATCTCCTGCAGGATGATCCCGAAGCTGTAGACGTCACCCTTCTGTGTCCCCCGCGCCGGTGGCTCCTCCATCCGCAGCAGCTCCGGCGCCGTCCAAAGCTTCTCTGCGGCACCGGGGAGGGGGCTCAGGCCGGGCGGGACCCCTGGGGGGGGGAGGGCACAGGGGGCGCGGGGGGGTCTCACTGGCGAAGAGCGCGTGGGTGTCGTCGCCGTCGGGGGCCGCGCGGAAGCTCTCCAGCCCGTAGTCTGTGATCTTGAGCACGAAGCGGGAATCGACCACACAGTTGGAGGACTTGAGGTTCCCGTGGGACACGATGACCCCGTTGTGCAGGAACTGCATCCCCTGGAGAGGAGCAGGGAGATCGGGGGTGGATGGTCCTCCCCGCCCCAGGGGATGGGGGGCCCTTGTAGGGTGGGGGATTACGGGGGGATGGGGGATCCCCATGGGATGGGGGACTCCTGTGGGATGGGGGACCTCCATGGGATGGAGGACTACCGTGGGATTGGAGACCTCTATGGGATGGAGGAGCCCGATGGGATGAAGGACCCATGGGGGACAGGGGAGCCCTGTGGGATTGGGGACCACCACGGGATGTGTGACCCCCATGGAATAGGGATTCCCATGGGATGGGGGATCCTCCCTGTCCTTTCCCTATCCCCTGAGTGGGCACAGGAATGGGGGACCCTAATTGGAGGGAGGACCCTCGTGGGATGGGGACCCCCCCGAGCAGTGTCAGTACCTTGACGATGTCATGGGTGAGGGAGTAGCGGAACATCCAGTCCAGGGTGATGCTCTCGTTCTCCAGGATGTCCTGGGGGAGCAGGGGGGGTCAGGAGTGTTCCGGGGGGGGATCCCACACCCCCTGCCCCCCCGGCAGTCCCCCTGTACCTGGAGGCTCCCGCGGGGGCAGTACTCGGTCAGGATGCAGATGTTGGGGGGGTCGGTGCAGGCGCCGATGAACCGGGTCAGGTGCTCGTTCTGCACATCCCGCATCTGGGGGGGACGGGGTGGCACGGGGTTCCTGCCACTCCCACCCACCCGCGGGGTGGGACCGGGCTGGGCTCCCCTGCCCTATTGGGAGTCACCCCCGCCTCGTTGGGGGTCACTCCCTGTACCTCTGGGGGTCACCCCCTCTCGTTGAGGGTCACCCTTGTTTGGGGTCACCCTCACCCCATTGGGGTCACTCCCCGCCCATTTGGGGTCACTCCCTGCCCCATCGGGAGTCATCCCGACCCGATTGGGGTTCCCCCCCCGGGGGTCACGTACGTGCTTCAGCTCAAACAGGACCTTCCTCGTGAGCTCGATGCGTTTGCGGTTCAGGTGCTTCACGGCCACCAGGTTACCCTGGGGGACACGGGGGGATGAGGGACAGGGTGTGGTGGGTGGGACCCGGGGCAGTGGGTGCCATGCCTGCTCCCCCACCCCCTACCTTGTAATAGGCTGTCTTGGCGTAGACCTGGAACTGCCCCTCCGTGGTCATCAACGAGCCGTAGTTGGAGCCCCTCTGGGGGGAGAGGGGGGTAAGCTCGGTCCCCCCGGTACCCCGGTTCCTGACAGGGCTGTGGGGTGACCCTGCTCCCCCTAGTCCAATCCTAGTCCCCAGGCAGGGCCATGGGGTGACCCCAGTCCCTGAGCAGGGATGTGGGATGACCCGGTCTCTTGGGCCCCAGTCCTTGAGTGGGGACATGGGGTCACCCCGGTCCCCCCAAAGCCTGGACCCCAGTGGGATTGTGGGGTGAGCCCAGTGCCCCTGATGCTGGTTCCCAAGCAGGGCCACAGGGTGACCAAAATCCCCCTGGTCCCCGAGCAGAGCCATGGGGTGACCCCTGTGCCCACTCCCATCCCCCAGTGGAGCCGTGGGGCGGCCCCATGCCCATCCCCATCCCTGTGGTGCCCGCGGTGCCCACCAGGGACAGGGTGAGTTTGCTGCCGGCGCTCCTCAGGTGCTTCTCCAGGCTGCTCATCTGCACGTCCTCCCAGCGCACCCTCCACAGCTCCGCCGCCAGCTCCTTCTCCAGCTGCAGCTTCCTGTGCCAGGAGGGGGAACTGTGAGACCCCAACCTGCGCCCCCACGGCCCCCCGGGCCCCCCCAAAGCCCCCTGACCTGTAGATGAAGAAGGAGGTGACGGTGATGGCCAGGAGGATCAGGCTGACCACGAGCGACAGCACCTCCAGTGTGGACAGAGTGGCTGTGCGGGGACAGGGGGGTGCTGAGGGGCTGGGGGGGGCAGGGTGGGGGTCTCAGGGCCTGTGCCCCCCCCAGCCTCACCTTGGCGGCACAGGGGGTCACTGTGGTCGAATCCACAGGGAGGGACGTCGGACGGGACCACGTTCCCTGGCCAGTGGATCTCCCGGCCCGGCACCATCTGGATCTTCTTGGTGGTGCCGTTGTAGTTGGCCACGATCTTTGTGGGGGGGGGGGAGAAAAGGGTGGAAAAGAGCCCCCAGACCCCCCCTTGGGACTGACACCCCCCCAGGTGCCAGGGCTCACCTGGAATTCCCCCCGTGTGGGGTCCATGTCCCACAGGGAATAGTCGCTCTCCCGGTCCCCGTTCTCGTCGATCTTCAGGAACCCGGTGACACCTGGGGGGGAGGGAGGGGCTGGGAGGGACCTTGGGGGCCGTGGGGGGGGCTCTGATCCCAAAATATCATCCTGGGAAGGGGGCAGGTGGGGGACTGGCAGATGGCACCTGGCTGGGATGAGTTGGAAAGGGGATGGGGACAGGACACTGATGAGGATGGAGATGGGAATAGGGAAAGGACAGGGAGGGGACAGGGAGGGGATGGGGATGGGGCCGGGCCTGACCATAGAAGGTGCGGTTCCACATCTGCCGGGTGATGGCCGAGGCATCGGCGACGGAGCCGCCGCGCTCCAGGGTCTCGTTGAGGGCCTGGGCGTAGAGCAGGACCCCGTCGTGGAAGGCAGCAGCAATGAAGTTCATCTGGGGGGACAGGGATGGCTTGGGGATGGCTCGGGGATGGGGCACAGCTGGGGGGCCCGCTCCCCTTCCCCCCGGCTCCATCCCATGTCCCTTGTCCCCTCCGCTCCGGCTCTATCCCATGTCCCTCATCCCCTCACCCCCCAGCTCCATCCCGTGTCCTCTCATTCCCACCTCCCTTGCCCTTTCCCCTTGCTCCCATCTCCCTGCCGTGCCCCCAGCCCAGTGCCCCCTGTCATTCCCCCCATTCCCACCATTCCCACGGTTCCCCTGGTCCCACCAGTCCGTCCTTCATGGAGAAGTTGAAGTGCTGCCGGGCCTCGTCCCGCAGGCGCCGCAGGAAGGGCCGGTACTCGGGGTTCTGGGGCTCCGTGTACGTGATGATGGTCACGGCCTGGGGAGACACGGCTGGGGGGGACTGGCAGACCAGTGCCCACCCGGGGGGGTCCCTGTGCCCACCCCGGTGTCCTCGTGCCCACTCAGGGGGGTCCCTGGTGTCCCCGTGCTCACCTGGGGATCCCCGTGCCCTCCCTGGTGTCTCCGTGCCCACCTTGGTGTCCCCATGCCCTCCCTGGTGTCTCCGTGCCCACCTTGGTGTCCCTGTGCCCACTCTGGTGTCCCCGTGCCCACCTTGGTGTCCCCCTGCCCCCCTGGGGGGGTCCCCGTGCCCCCCGCCCGCGGCACAGCCCGTGCCCGGCTCACCTCGAAGGCGCGGCGGGCGCGGGGGTCGTGTTGGTCGCCACGGTGCCAGGGCCGGCGGGGATCGGGGAAGTGCCCCCCCTGCAGACTGGCGCCGAAGGTGTCGATGTAGAAGAAGGCGAAGTCGCCCCCCGTGAGCCCCTCGAGCTCCGCCTGCAGCAGCAGCTCCCGCAGCGTGTCCGGGGCACAGCAGACGTACACGACTGGGGGGGCACGGCCTTGGCACCGGGACCCCCGAGAGCCCCGGGACCCCCGACAGACAACCCTGGGACTCCTCACAGCCCCCCTCGACAGCTCCGGGACCCCCGACAGCCCCTGGACCCCCGACAGCCCCTGGAGACCATGGGACACTCTGGGACCCCCAACATCCCTGGGACCCCTCGGGAGCCCCCAGCCCCACACGGGAGGGTCCGTGGTTATTACGTGACAGCCCGTGGGCTGTGCTGCCCCCGGGCCGGGGGGTCCCGACCCCTGTGCCGCCCCCCCGTGTCGTGCCTGGCGCTGCCCTCGGCGCCAGGCCGAGGTTTCCTGTTTTCCCGACTCCGTTTCCTCCTCCCCGCGGCCCCGATGGATTCTCGGCGACACCGGGACCCCGGGGGTGCCACCCCCGCGGCACCAGCCGTGCCACCCCCTGGCACCCCAAAATACACCTCTGGGGCTGAGCACCCACCTCCCACCCCGTGTCCTGAGTCACCTGGGGCTGTGAGACCCCAAAATACACCCCCGGGGCTGAGCACCCACCCCCACCCTCCCGTGCCAGCCCCGTGTCACCCGGGGCTGCCCCACGGGAAAGTCGGAGCTGCCCCGGGACCACCGGGACGGGGACAGTGCTCGGCAGCTCCCGGGGAGGACACGGCACAGGGAGGGAGGCCTGGGGGGACTCGAGGGGGGTCACGGTAGGGTGGGGGCAGAGCACGTGTGTGAGTGTGCAGGGCAGCTGTGTACGGCTGAGAACACACCTGAACACATGTGTACAGGCGTGTAGTGCCAGAACACCTGTGCCCAGCTGTGAACACGTGTGAACAGACGTGTAAAGTTGGGCACAGCTGTGTACAGCTGTGAACAGCCATGAACAGCCATGTACAGCTGGGCACAGCCGTGTACTGCTGTGAACACCCTGTGCACAGCCGTGAGAACCCATGTAGAGCCATGAACACCCGTGAAACCTTGTGGACACCCATGTCCAGCCATGAACAGCCATGAACCCCCGTGTAAAGCTGTGCACAGCTGGGCACAGCCATGTACTGCTGTGCACATCCATGTATGGTTGTGAACACCCGTGTAAAGCCATGCCGAGCTGGGCACACCCATGTGCACCCGTGTGGAGCTGTGCCCACCTGTGACGAGCCACGCACCGCCCCGGCCCCCCTTCCTCTCCCCCTCCTCGTCCTCCTCCTCGTCTGTGTCCTCCTCTCCACCCTGTTGTCCCCCTCCCCGTCCCACTGTCCTCTTTCTAGCCTGGTGTCCCCCTCCCATCCCAGGGTCCCCTTCCCACCCCACTGTCCCCTTCCTATCCTGGTGTCCCCTTCCTATCCTGGTGTCCCCTTCCCATCCCACTGTCCCCTTCCCATCCCAGTGTCCCACTCTCATCCCAGTGTCCTCCTCCCTGTCCCAGTTTCCCTCTCCCACCCCGGGGTCCCTTTCCCCTCCCCGTGTCCCCTTCCCACCCTGCTATCCCCTTCCTATCCCAGTGTCCCCCTCCCCACCCCACTGTCCCTTTCCCACCCCACTGTCCCCCTCCCTCTCCAGTGTCCCCGTCCCAGTGCCCCCCTCCCTGTCACTCACTGCGCCCCTTGGCCTTGATCTCCTGGATGACGAAGGAGAAGTTGCCGCTGTCTTGGAACACGACGTCCATGACCGTGAGGTTGCGCAGGGTGGGCAGCTGGACGTACAAGCCCTCGGCGGCGAAGAAGCAGGGCCGGTCGTCCACCCTCTCGTCCCAGTACACGAGCAGCGCCCGGCGCGTCCAGTTGAAGCGGCGGTGGAGCCGCACGCCCAGCTCGCCCAGTTTGCGGTGGCTGGGGCCGGCGCGCGTGGTCAGCGCGAACTCCTCGCGCTTGTCGTCGAAGCCGTGGGCCTCAGCCCCCGCCGTGACCAGTGGCAGCCGCCAGTGGCTGGTGAACCGGGCCACGGGCGCCGCCGCGTACACGCACCCGGGGCCCACGAAGGCGGCGGGCTGGTGGGCCAGGCGCAGGTCAACGGCGGTCAACGGTGCAGCCATCTCGGAGCACACGCCGTGCCGGTCCTCGCTGTCCCCGAACACCCAGCGGATCGTGAAGCCGGGCAGCAGATCCTGCCGGGAGTTGACAGTGGCCACGGCCAAGCGCACGGCGGGGCCCACGCGCGGCCAAGCCCAGGGGTAGGTGAGGTTGTGCCGGGGCAGCACCACGGCGAGGGTCAGCGCGGCGCTCCCGGGGGTGGTCCCGGGGGGCGTCGGGCTCGGGGTCGCCGCGGCCGCGCCGAGGAGCAGGGCCAGCGCCAGCGCCGCCAGCATCGCCCACGGACGGTGGCAGAGTGGCAGAGTGGCAGAGTGGCGTGTCCCCCCCTCCCACGGCGGGGCTGAGCCCTTCCTCGCCCCCCCCACTGGTGACACAAAGGGCCGTTATCATCCACACCGACCTTAACTCCTTCCTCGCCGCTCCCCCCGCGGCGCCTCGGGCGGGATGGGCGGCGCACGGGGCCGCCCGCTGGCGGGGGGGGGATTCCCGCTCTCAGCGGGGGTCTCGGCCCCTGGAATGCGCCGCGATATGTCCCCCTCCCCTCCCTGTGTCTTGTCGCGACCACCCGGGTGCTGCCGCTGACCCGCCCCACGCCCGGACACGGGCACGAGCGAGGCGCTGAGACCCGATGAACTCGTCAGTGGGGCGGGGGACGCCCCATAACGCGGCCCCCGCCCTGTCCCCGCGCGGCGCCGGAGCCTCCGGGCGGCCCCGGCGGGGGGGTCGTGGGGGGCTCGGGCATCTCTCGCCCCCCCTTTCCGCACCCATGGGAGGTTCTGCCCCACGGAGGGGTCCCCGCGGCCCCACGGGAGTCGAGGGGTGACCCCGGAGGTGCCACTCGGGGGGTCGCGCGGCTGCTGGGGACTCTGAGGGTACGCGGGGGACACGCGCGGACGGGGACGCGCGCGGGGGTTGGGGACGCGCGTGGACGGGCACACACGCAGATCCGGGGTGGTTCAACCCCGGGACAGTCCAAAGCCGGGATGGTCCAAGCCCTGGGACGCGCGCAGCCCCCCCGGGGACACCCCGAGCCCCCGGGTCTGACGAGACACGTGACACCCGTTACCCCGCGATGCTCCGGGGCGGGACAAGCTGCAAAAAGTATTAAGGAGCATTAAAGTCGCCCTGAAGCAGCGGTAAAACCCGACGCGATTAACGAGATCATTGCCGAGGAAAAGAAAAAGTCACCGCTAGCAGAGGATGGTTTCGATCCATCGACCTCTGGGTTATGGGCCCAGCACGCTCCCGCTGCGCCACTCTGCTGCTGCGCGGAACCTCTTCCGGCCGCGGCGTAAGGCACCAACCCGCACGCGCCCCATTCACGGACCCGGCGCCCCCCAGCGGCCGCGCGCCGCTATTGGTGGTTTCCGCCTTAGGTTGATGCGCGGTCAGACCAATGGAGAGCGGGGGAGCGGCCCCGGGGGGGCGGGCCGGCGGAGGGAGGTGACCAATGGGAGGGAGGGTTGCTGCGGGGTCTGAGAGCGGCGGTTCATTGTCGGGAGCGGCGGAGACATGAGGTGGGGAACAACCGGGAATGGGGGGGATACCGGGAATGAGGGGGGGACCAGGACCGGGACGGGGGAGAACCGGGGGGTAACCGGGACTGGGAGGACACCGGGACGGAGGGCGGTGGGATCGGGGCGGATCGGGATGGAACCAGCGGGGGGACAGGACCGGGACCGGGCGGGGACCGAGGCCGGACCAAGGCTGGGGGGCAGCGGGAGCAGCTCGGGGCAGGACCGGGACCGGGAGGGGTAACGGGGGCGGCGGGATGGGGTGTGTGGGGACGGGACCGGCGGTCGCTCGGACCCCCAGTTATCGCTCCCGTTCTTTCCCTGCAGGGGTGACCGAGGCCGCGGCCGCGGCGGCCGCTTCGGATCCAGGGGAGTCCTGGGAACGCTTCGGATGCGGGGGGGGCGGTAGGGGGGCCCTGGGTGGGGGGGCTCAGGTAACCCCCGGCCCTGCCGGGCCATCCCACGTGTCGTGACAGGGCTCTGTCGTGACAGGAGGGTGGGTTTGGGGGGACAAAGCCCCGCCCAGAGAGTGAAGTGGGGTCTTCTCTCCCCTTTAGGTTCCGGCCATTTGTGCCCCACATCCCCTTTGACTTCTATGTCGTGAGTAATCCCCGTTCCGAGGGGGATCCAGGGGGGCTTTTCTGGGGATTGCAAGGGGTTTTCCAGCTTGACTGACCCCCCATCCCTGGTTTTGGAGGTTTGGCTTCTCGTGGTGGAGCTGAACTGAGCGAATCCCCCTAAAACTGTTGGTTCAGTTAAAAACCCCAATATGGAGGATTTTATTCCCATTTGGAGTAGGATAACGGGACAGAGTTGAGGGATAACTCCACAAATCCTTCCAGGATCATTTTTTGGGGGGGATTATACCAGATCAATCCCTGGATTGAGGTTTGTCCCCCCTCTCCAACCCTTGGGGTGACCCCAATACCTGTCACCTCCTCTCAGGTGTCCTCTTGGTCTCGCAGCAACACCTGTTTCCCACCTTTTCCAGGAAGAAATCATTCCCTCATCCCAAATTCCCTGAGTTTCTGCCCTTTAGGAATGTGATTCCAAGGCCCAGTGGCTGCAGATTTAATGAGTTAATTTATTAAATTAATTAATATAGTTAATAAAACCCTCTGAAGCTGCACAGGTGGGAGCTCCTGGACGCTTGTGTAGCTCCAGTAGGATCATGTGAACAGGGAATTGTGCTGGAAAGTAAAATGCCAGTGGGAATTTTATCCCATTACAGTGTGAGATGGCCTTTCCTCGTGTCAAACCTGCAGCTGATGAGACAGCCTTCAGCGAGGCCCTGCTCAAGAGGAACCAGGACCTGGCTCCCACCGCTGCCGAGCAGGTGCCCAAAATTCCCACAGATTCTTGGGATGGGTGTTGGAGAATCCAAAGTCCTTCAGGGACTCACAGGAGTGGCCTAAAAATGAATTAATTCTCTGGAATGAGCACCCAGGAGGAGCTTCTTGGATGATTTTGTGCTCTGCAAGTGGAATTGTTGGGAGGTTTTCCTGGATAATCCCCCCCTCCTGTTCCTTCCCAGGCTTCCATCCTGTCCCTGGTGACCAAGATCAACAATGTCATCGACAACTTAATCGTGGCACCTGGAACCTTTGAAGTGGTGAGCCCAAAGTTGGGAAAAGAGCTCCCTGGGGAGCCCTGGTGGTCCTGGCCCAGGGCAGGTTAAGGATCAGTACTGAGCCCCCAAAATGCTGCACTGTGTGTTGAATTCCCGGGATTTGGGGTTGTCCTTCCCACAGCAAATTGAGGAGGTTCGCCAGGTGGGCTCCTACAAGAAGGGCACGATGACCACGGGGCACAACGTGGCGGATCTGGTGGTGATCCTGAAGATCCTGCCCACCTGTGAGTGCTGGCCGGGTGGGATCAGGTGGGATCGGAGCGACTCCCAGCCCTGCTCCAACCCTTCTCCTCCTCCTTTTCCCCAGTGGAAGCTGTGGCAGCCTTGGGGAACAAGGTGGTGGAGAGCCTGAGGGCACAGGACCCCAGCGAAGGTGGGACCTCTGGAGCGATGCAGGCTGAGTTCCCGTGTTCTCAGGGAGTTTTCCAGCCCCTCCATGTGGAATTCCCGGTTTTCCCCTCCAGTGCTGACCATGCTGACCAACGAGACGGGCTTTGAGATCAGCTCAGCCGACGCCACGGTGAAGATCCTCATCACCACCGTGCCGCCCAACCTGCGCAAGCTGGACCCGGAGCTGCACCGTGAGGGCCTGGCCGCGCTTCCCACTGGGATCCGGGGCAGAGGGAGCGCCTGGTGCACCCTCCCTGTGCCTCTCTGGGTTGGAAAACCAAGACTTTGTGCTTCTTGCAGTGGACATCAAGGTGCTGCAGAGCGCCCTGGCCGCCATCCGGCACGCACGGTGGTTCGAGGAGAACGCCTCGCAGTCCACGTGAGTTCCAAGGGAATCATGGATCCAAGGATCGTGGGTCTTCTTATGGAGAATGTGGAGTGGTGCTGGTGGTGCGGGACTGACCCTCCTCCTGCCTCTGCCCCAGGGTGAAGGTCTTGATCCGGCTGCTCAAGGACCTGAGGATCCGCTTCCCCGGCTTTGAGCCGCTCACGCCGTGGATCCTGGACCTGCTGGTGGGGGATGTGGATGTGGAGCTGATCTTGATCCCGATCCCAATCCCAGCAGGGCTTGGGATTCTTACCCTGAGCTGGGATTCTTCCCTTCCTGCCCTAATTCCTTTGCCCTTCCCGTTCCAGGGGCACTATGCCGTGATGAACAACCCCACCCGGCAGCCCCTGGCTCTCAACATCGCCTACAGGTCAATCCCAGGGGATAAATCCCTGCTGTGGCTCCGTTTTCCCCGTAAAACCACTGGAGTGGTGCCTGGGAGATGAATCCAGCTCCTCCAGCTGGGAGCTGCTGGTTGTATTTTTGCTGCAATGCTCCAGTTTGAACCCGAAATGTCCCGTGTGCAGGCGCTGCCTCCAGATCCTGGCGGCCGGGCTCTTCCTGCCCGGATCCGTGGGCATCACGGATCCCTGCGAGAGCGGCAACTTCCGGGTGCACACGGTGATGACGCTGGAACAGCAGGTGAGGGGGGTCCCCGCAGGGGAGGGGATGCTCGGGGGTCCCTGTCCCTGCACTGACCCCTCCCCACCCCCAGGACATGGTGTGTTACACGGCCCAGACCCTCGTCCGCATCCTGTCCCACGGAGGCTACCGGAAAATCCTGGGACAGGAGGGAGACGCCAGCTGTGAGTGGGGGTGTCCCTGTGAGAATGGGGCTGGAATCCCAGGGGTGTCCGGGTGGAAATGGGGCTGGAATCCCTGGAGTGTCTAGGTGGGAATGGGGCTGGAATCCCAGGGGCCTTCAGGGGGGAATGGAGCTGGAATTCCAGAGGTATCCAGGTGGGAATGGGGCTGGAATCCAGTGCCATCTGTCGGGGCAGACCTGGCGTCCGAGATGTCCACGTGGGACGGGGTGATTGTGACACCCTCGGAGAAGGCGTACGAGAAACCCCCAGAGAAGAAGGAAGGAGAGGAGGAAGAGGAAAACCAGGAAGAGCCAGCAGCGGGAGAGGAGGAGGAGAGCATGGAGACCCAGGAGTGAGGGCACAGGGACACCTGGAGCAGTAGAGGGCCCCTGACTTGGCCCTGTCCGTGTTTTATAAGTTGCACATTAAAGTCTCCCCCCTTCCCAGTGAGTCCTGGTTGGTCAGGGACACACAGGATGGATGGGAATGACACCGGTGGGGTGGCAGGACAAGGTTCCAGAAGTTGAAAGGACCCACCTGGGGGTGCCTGAACCCCAAATTCCACCTGGCGACACCCAAACCCTACCTGGGGGTGCCCTCACTTCACCTTGGGCTTCCCAAGTCCCCCTGGGGCTGCCCAATGCCCCCTGCTTGTGCCCAGACCCCCCCTGGCAACCCCTGCTGTCCCCACTGTCCCCAAGGCCCCTCAGGGACGTGGCACCATCACAGACTCCAGCATCACTTTTATTCCAGCGCCCCCAAATCCGGGCACATGACTCAGGGGGGGTCCCTGCTCCCTGTGTGGCAGGTGAGGGGGGACACCCCCTGAATTCCCAAGGCTGCGATCCCGGGGATACCTGCTCCCCTGGCTCTCACTTGCCCTGGTATCCCCCAGCCTCCAGCATCGCCCTCCTCCGCACGGTCTCCTTGGCCACGCTGTGGTTCAGCCTCCGTAGCCGCTCCTGGGCAGGAAAACCCCCCTCTGTGAGCGCCTGGGGGGGCTCTGGGACCCCCCAAAACCCCCTCTTTGCCCCCCAGAGCCCCACCTGGGCGTTCTGCAGGATGTTGTTGACCAGCACCACCCGGCGCCGGGCGTTGAGCAGCTTCTTCACGTAGGGGTCGAGGTCAAGGGCCACCTTCTGGTCCTCGTTGATGCGACAAAGCTCTGAGGAGGGGGCACAGAGCCAGTGAACCCCCTGTGCTCCCCAAACCTAGGGGTGAGGGGTGGCAGAGGTGACCCTCACCCCTGTTTTTGGCTCACCTGTGGCCAGGCTGTCGATGTGCTCCCGCAGCTCCACCTGGCTCTCCCTGCGAGGGGGCAGGGAAAACATTGGACCCCACCCCAAAACTACCCCTAAGACCCCCCAGTATGGGACCTGTGCTCTCAGCACCCCCCAGCCGAAAAGTCACCCCCCCAGGGGACCTGGACTCCCCTCAGATACCACATTCTCCCCAGTATTGTCCACCCCTGGTGCCCCCAAAGCCCTTCATCCCCTCAAAATCCTTCACCCCCAGCCCAAAACTGCCCCCCAGGTGCCCTCAAACCTCTTTACTGCCTCAAACTGCCCCTCCAGTGCTCCTAAAGCCCTTCGCCCCCCCAAAACTGCCCCTCTCAGCCCTACCTCTCCCTCAGCCCCCGCGCTCCCGGCCCGCCCTGCCCGGTCCGTGTGGCCGTACCTGACGCTGTGGACGTGACGGTCGAGCTGTCTCACGGCGGGGCGCAGGAATTGCAGCAGCCCCTCAGCGAAGAGCTCCCGGGCCGCGGGGCCGCTCCCCGCCGCCATCTTGGCCCCTCACGCGCCGCGGGGGCTGACGGGAAACCGAGTCCGCTGGGGCGGGAAAGGCCGCAAGGGCTGATGGGCAATGTAGTCCCGAGTGGGGGCAGAGGAGGCGCAGCTGGAGGAACATCTAGAGGCACAACCGCACCGCTGACAGACAGGCCACAAACCCCAACCCCGTCCATTACAGAACGGTTAAAACAACACGATTGGGGTCCTTTCGCCTTGCTTTTTTGGCTTTTTTTCCTCCTCTTATTTTAGGGCTTTCCCTCGTTCCCTCAGCCCTTTCCCTCAGTCTCTTCCTTCCCTCAGCCCCTTTCTATTCCTCAGCCCTCTCCCGCCTTCCCTCAGCCCCCTCAATCCCGTTTCCGGCATTTGCCCGTTCCTCTCAGTACCAAAAGCAGCGGCCGGAGAGCTCGAAGCGCCGCCGCACCGCAGCCAATGGCAGCCGCCGTAACAACCGTCCCTCGCCTCGCCAGCCAATAGCGGCTGCGCTTACACTGCCTGAGCACACACAGGCCCCGCCCCCGGCGCCGCTGGGTCCCGCCCGCCCGGCTCCGATCCCACCGGGAATGCCGCCGGACTCCGGCCCCGATCCCACCGGGAATGCCGCCGGACTCCGGCCCCGATCCCAACTCGATGGAGCCGGTGGGTTCCCGGGGCTGCGAGCGCATTCCCTCCGCTTCCTTCTGCCCCTGCAGAGTAATTCCATGGCAGAGGAGGAGGAGAAAAATCCCATTTTCTGGGAAAAAAACCCAAACCCTAGACATGGCTTCGGGAATTATTTTTCTCCTTTGTTATAACCAACCAGAAATGCAAGATTCCAACGGAACCAGAATAGGTCACAGAAGGGGTGAAATTCAAACCTGAAGGGAATCACAGACCCTTCACCAAGCCCACGGGGTTCAATTGTTTTTTGGGGAAAAATGACAGATTTTGGAGTCCGTGCTGTAAGAGACAGTTCTGAGGCTCTGCTTCACTGTCCCAGCTGGAATTTTATGTCCCTGCCTCCCATTCCTTTAAACAAGCACTTTAACCACAGAAACACAGTGCCAAAGGAACTTAAAACCCCCAAAAAAATCCACTAAAAGAAGGGAATTTTCCACCTGCTCCAACCCACGGGAACTTCTGGTGTGGAACAAGAGGATTTGAGCATCTAGAAGGAAAACAACAGCTAAACTTGGGCTCTTGGCCCTGCTGGGATGGTTGGGTTTGGCTTCAGGTGGCTTCAACTGAACTCTACAGGAGTGAACCTGGCGATCCAAAAATACAACCGAGCCATCCCAAAAACCCAATGAGAGTATCCCAGAACACAACAAAAATATCCCCAAATCCAACAGAAACACCCCAAACCCCAACCACGGAGCTCCAGAGGCACGCCAAGGCCTGACCCCCGTCCCACGGACGCGTCACCAGTGGCGGATCCATCCCATTATCCTCAGGGGGGGAAAAAAAACCCACCAAAAAAGATCCCCCCAAAAAAACAATCCCAAAAAAAGTTTAATACAACAGAGAGAGTATCAAAACATCGAAGAACACACTAAGTCTGAATTCTCCATGGGGAATGGAGAAGGGCTCTCCCAGCACGGCACAAGCTCCGCGGGCAGTCCTGGCCCCTCAGTCGGCAGCCTCGGGATCCGTCTGTGCCATGTAGGCGTCCAGCTCAGCGTCCAGGTGTCCCTTGGTCTTGGACATGTAGGCATCCAGCTGGTTGTCCAGCTGCTCCTTGGTCAGGGCCGGGCGTGCGGAGCCTCTGCCGCGGCCTCGGCCTCTCCCGCGGCCCCCGAAGCCGCCCCGGCCCCGGCTGGACATGCCACGACCTGGCAGGGATGGAAAACCAGTCACACCTTCCAGCCAACGAATTCCCAACTCCCGATTCCCTACTCCAGCACTGCAGGTGCCCAGAGAGATGTTGGAGCCATGGATACAGGCCCAGCTCGCTCCAGTCCCTCTGTGTTTGTCAGCCCAAGAGTCACCGCTCGAAGCTGCTGAAGAATCGGGAGCTTCCCGAGAATTCCTCAGTCCCAGCCTGACCACAACATCTGGCTGGAGCTGTGCCCAAACATCTGGCTGCCCCCACCCCTCCTCCAACAGCTGGCTCCAGGTTTTCCTCTTCCACCCAATTCACCCCCCTTCTCTATTTTATTGTTAAAAATAACCAGCTCTTGGATAAATGAGCTTTTCAGATTCCAGACTTGGAATTTTAGAGGCTGGAGGTTCCACGCCCCGACCTTGAGCAGGAGAAAGGACTGCAGCTGAACTCCTGTTATCACCGAGGTCTGGGCACACTCACCTCTGCCTCCGAGTCCCCCTCGGCCCATGGCCCCTCGGCCCAGGCCGCCTCTTCCCGGCCCTCCACGGCCCCTGAGCCCTCCTCTCCGCAGCCCCATCCGGGGGGCGATCCCCCTCCCGCCACGGAGCAGCCCCTGACCTGTGATGGAACAGCCAAAAAAAACGGGATTTCAGGCTGAGGAACAGCCAGGGGGACGTCAGGGCTGCGGGCAGGGGGTGGCACCCACCTCGGAGCGCGGCAGCCCCTCGGATCATGGCCCGGGCGCCGCGGCCCCGCAGGGCCCCCCGTGGAATTCCGCGCTGGCCCAGGGCCAGGCCCCGGCCCCCCAGGGCCCCCCGGGCCAGCGCTCCCGCCGGCCGGCCCAGCCGAGCCTGGATGTTGCTCTTCCCGAGACGCTGCTTCAAGCTCTTCTGGAAGAGAGGATCGGGAAGGGAAAGAGCGGAAGTCATGCAGCAATCTGGGATTGGGGACACGACCTGAGATGTGGGATAGCACTCCTAAAACGCAGGGCTACGCTTGGAAGCCAGGCCTGCATTCCCAAAACAATCAGCAACTCCTCTGTTTTCCTCACAGCCGAGGGAGGGTGGAGCTGGGGTGGGGTTTTAAGGGCTGGAGGTGGGACTGTGAGGTGAAGCACTCGGCAGCTCCCGAACCCCGGAATGAGACATTTCTCTGGAAAAATAGAGAGGAGACGTCAACAGCCAGCACTGAACACCCCCACGGCAACAGCAACCACCAGGAGGTGACAAATTACTTATCTGAGGTAAAAAGAGGGATTTTCTGCAAGTCCCTCAAGGTGTCTTGTTTTTAGGATCATGGAATATCCCAAATGGGAAAGGACCCACAAGGATTGAGTCCAACCCCTGGCCCTGCACAGACACTCCAACAATCCCATCATGTCCCTCGAGCGTTGTCCAAACGCTCTTGGAGTTCTGGCAGCCTTGGGGCTGTGCCCACTGTCCTGGCAAGCCTGTTCAGTGCCCAACCAACTACCCCCTGGGGGAAAAACCTTTTCCTAAAATCCAGCCTAACCCTCCCCGGTACAGCTCCAGCTGTTCCCTCAGGTCCTGTCCCTGCTCACACGGAGCAGAGATCGGAGCTGCCCCTCAGGAGGAGCTGCAGCCCCCTGAGATCTCCCACCAGTCTCGTCTCCTCCAGTTGAACAAGCCTCGGTTGCTCCTCGCGCGGCCCCTCCAGACCCTTCCCCATCCTTGTGTCCCTCCTTTTGGACCTCCAAGAGCCTTTTCACAGAATCTCAGAATCCCTGAGGTTGGAAAAGCCCTCCCAGCCCATGGAGTCCAGCCTGTGCCCCATCCCCACCTTGGCCCCAGCCCAGAGCACTCAGTGCCACAGCCAGTCCTTCTTTGGACACCTCTAGGGCTGGGGACTCCTCCACCTCCCTGGGCAGCCCCTTCCGAGGCCTGAACAGCCTTCCCATGAGGAAATTCCTCCTCGTGGCTAATCTGACCCTCCTGTTGGGAGCTGAGAGAAGATCCTCCCTGAGCCTCCTTTTCTCCAGTGATCCCTCACAGGACTCACCCTCCAGCCCCTTCCCTTCTTGGGACTCTTTATCTCCGAGGAGCTTATTTTCCACATCCCTCCAAGCCCAAAATCCAGCCTTTCCTCACCTGTTTGAGCTTCAGAGCAGCCTGGACAGACGGTCTGTTCTCCATCTGCTGGGCCAGGCGTCTGTTTCTGGCGCTGGCCAGCTGCTGCTGCTGCATGGTGGCCCGAATATTCACCGGCATCGGCTGTTTGTTCTTCAGCATGTTAGTGAAGCTTCAAGGTCGAATAAAATGGGGTTTAATTAAAGCTTAAAACACACAATTACTGGCATTTCACGGTGCTCGAGTGGGTCTCCAGCTCCCATGAACCTTATGCAAAGAGTGGTACTTTATGGGATTACGGATTCCTCGCTTGCCACGAGGACTGGAAAAGGCAGGAATGAGGTGGAAGTTCAGTCAGGATGAGAAAGCTGGAGGTTTAGTGGGTTTAGAGGTGGCAGAAGGGGTGACAACCAGCAGGAAGCAGGGATGGCCATGACAGGTGGGAGAAACAGGACAGCAAAAGCCAAATTAACCCCCCAATATCCAGGAAAAGCTTAAAAACTCCAGGCCAGGAGGCAGGTTAGAAGGACACTGTGCCAGGAACTGCCTGGTGTGCTCTGGCACTGTGGGAACCAGGTTGGAAATGATCACTTTAAAGCCTTTTCCAACATTAAACAATGCCATGATTCTACAAAATTGCACCACCCAAAGCACCTCCTAATTTCCACCCAACTGTTTTCCTGAAATGAGGCCACTTGAGAATTGGTTTGGTGCTTTTAGTGCTTAATTTAAGAGCAAGCACACAGTGAGATGGTAAATAAAGCCCCTGAACAGCATCCTGGGAGCTGAAGAGTGGAATAAATCCCCTAAAAATGAGGAATATGGGCTGATGTGCCAGTAAGCTCAGCCTACAGCTCCCTGCAGCGCTGCTGGGGCAAGAACGGCCCCAAAACTTCTCAATCGTAAGAGAATTAACCCCAAAGTGCTCAGCAGGGCAGCGAGACACCCGTTAGTCGTCACAGAGGAGCCACACGTGGAAAACCAGCGGAATGACCCACGGGAAGAGCGCGAGGACAGAGGAGAGATGGAGGTGAAGCGAAGCATTTGCCTCTTACAAGGCCCAAAGAGCCTTTGGGCTGGTTCCAGGGGCCGCCACCGGCCTCTTACAGGGCTCACCCAGGCAGGTGGGACCCTCGGGCGCGGCGGCCGGGCCAAAATACCAATGTCAAAAACATGTGGGAGAGACAGGGAGGGTGCGTGAGGTTGGTCTCTGCTCTTACAACACATCCCACCGCATTTCCGTGGCACGCAAACATTAAACCACGGAGCAATCCCTCCGCAACTGGGCCCTTTTAACCCGCTGTGCCACCGGACCTGGAGGCGAAGGCAGGTGTGGAGGCACCTGCTCGCTCGACGAGGTTAAAAGAGGGCGGGACCCACGGTGGGCTTGGATTTGGGCAGTGAGAATTAAGTATAAAAACATGGTTTCTTAGGAGCTGAAGGTGCCGTTGGCTTCCTCACCGCTCGTTCAGAGACATCTTGGTGGTGCTCTTTAGCACGACCTTCGGTGCTGACTGTGCAGCCATCTTCAGAGAATCTGCAAAACAGGGTCAAAAGGGAGAATTTACACCTTTATTCTACATTTCTACTGTTAAATATTAAATAATCCCTCCATTTTTGCCCCTTGAATGGAGAAAAAACCAACCTGCTCCACTCCTATGTCTAATCTATTTATTTATTTTTAGTGTTTTCTAGCCCTCTGCCAAAATTTTTAGGTTCTGATTGTGATGATTTTAGGATGACTGTGTGATTTTTTTAATGTTTTGTAGCCTCCCTGCCAGTTTTAATAAATCAGGGAGTTACTTTAACTCACCCTTACTAAAAATTTATCTTTCTGTAGTGAATATTTTGCCAATATTAAGAATAGTAATACAAAAATCCAGCAGCAAGATGGCAACCAAGTGACACCTTCAGAGAAAAATTTGCCAAACAAAGCCAAAAATATCAAATTTATACGATTATATGCTTATATGGTTAAACGTTAAAAAATTCTCCATTCTGGGTGGAGAGAACTGAGAAGCAGGTTATGGGTATTATAATAACTGATTTTTAGTATTTTCTAGCCCTAATAAATCAGAGAGTTACTTTATTTCACCCTTACTAAAAAGGTGTCTTATAGTGAATATTTTCCTATTATTTGGGGTAATAATACAAAAAACCAGCAGCAAATGGCAACCAAATGCCTTTAGCACACTAACACCTCCACATTTCCCACGTTTTTAGCATCAACAAGAGGCAAACCCCAATTTTAACGGCACAGGGCGTAAAATCGGGAATAAAAATCCAAGACTATGCTACACAAGCATCATATCCTTTAAAAATACCGAGGTTCCACCTGACTCAGGGCAGGGATTTAAATCCCCCCCAGCGCTGGATGCTACGGAAACTTGCTGAGCTCCAACCCTCTAGCTCTGCAGATCGATTTATTAATTTATTTTTGTAATTAGCACCAAATTTAACGGGTGGGTGACCGGGCCGCGCTCACCCTACAACACCCTCAAAACCTCGCTTTTTGGAGAGGATTTACAGCCACAAATCGAGCCAACCGGCAGCCTCGCTCCTGTTATTAATTATTTTTAATAATTTTAGGGGGCTTTTGAAAATATGAAGTGTTTTTTTAAGCGGTTTTTTTTCCTGAGCGACCGTCGCGGGGGTATCCCCGCTCCGTCCCCGTCAGCCCCGAGAACAGCCCCGGGCACGGAGCCGGGAGAAGAGGGACCCCCCCCCGAACCCTGAGGGGACCCTCCGGAGCTCTGAGGGGGCCCTGAGGCCTGTCCCGCCCCCTTCCTCCCCCCGCAGCCGGGGCATCTCTCACCGAAGCAGACGGTCGCCAGGTCTCCGGTGGCTCCGGCGGGCGGGCGGGTGTTGGCGGGGCCGGTGTGGGGCAGGCGCGGGGCCGGGGCCGGGGCCGGGGCTGGCGCTGAGCTCCGCCCGCTCCCGCCGCCGCCGCCGCTTCTCCCTCAGCCGCCCGCGACAAAATGGCGGCGGCGCTGCTCCCGCCCCCCCGAAATGGCGGCCGCGCGCCCGGCCACGCCCAGCGCTCTCGCGAGCCACCCGAGGAGAGCGCTGATTGGTGTTCCACCGGGGAAAGGGGGCGGGGCAGATGAGGGGCGGGGAGTATGGGCTCCCCGTGACGTCATATCGACAGGGTGACGTCACGTGGATTGGGTGTCGTCATGGAATCCTGGGATCAGGGAATCATGGGATTGTGGAATAATGGAGTCATACAATCATGGAATCATGGAAGTGCGGAATTCTGTGGAATCACGGAATTGCAGTAGCATCATCACAGAATCAAGGAATTGGGGATTAATGGAACCATGGAATCACAGACTCATAAAATTATGTAATCCTGGAATCATATAGAATCATGGAATCATGGAATATTCTGAGTTGGAAGGGACTCAAAGGATCATCCGGTCCAGCTCCTGGCTGTGCACAGGATCCCCCCAAAAACCCCACCAAAACCCCACCAAAATTCCAACCTTGCAATGTTGCCCAGGTGCTCCTTGACCCCTGGGGACTCCATTCCCACTCCCCTCTGAGGGCAGACCCTTCCCAATCCCACCCTAGCCCTGCTATGCCAGGATTCCTGGCAGATGATGGCGCTGGCAGCCCTGGCGGGGCCATTGGCTCCCAGCCCATCCCACTGGGATCCCAACCGGTTCCTCCAGCCTCACGGGTGCGGTCCTGGAGACTCCGGAGGCTCCAACAGCGAGTCCTGACCTGTCACCCCCCAAATCCCCGTGTCCCCGTGTCCCACATCCCAACACTGCCCGGGATCACCTGCTCCCTGGGGCGATCTAAGATGGATTTCAGGCTCCCTGGATGGATCAAGGTGGAGCCAGGGATGTCTGCAGGCACTTGGGGTGACCCTGGGTGGCTTGGGAGAGGGAAAACTCCCTGGAATCCCTGGAGGCTCTCGGAGGGGGATGCTGGGAATGAAGGAGCTGCCAACACACCCGGGCTGGGTCGGTGCCTTTATTGTGGAGCTGGATCCTGGCAGGATCCCCTGGGAATGCTGGGGAGCAGAGAGGGGGTGGCGGGGGGGGTTCTGGATTTTGGGAATGCCGTGTGTGCGGGGTGGGAGCGCAGTGGGTCAGGCGTTCTCCCAGAAGAAGGTGTTGCAGGCCACGGTCAGGGCGGCCACCAGGACCACGAACTCCTGGAAATCCACCTCCCCATCGCCGTTCTCATCCAGGTCCTGCATGATCTTCTCCACGGCCCCCGTGTCCTTCTGGGTCTGGTGGGGGGGCACAGGGTGAGCCCAGGGGGAAAGAGGGGAAGGGGAGACCCCCCCAGTGCTGCAACTGGTCCCAGTTACCTCCAGGAAACATCCCAGCTCACTCTGCAGCAGCTCCTTAAGCTCCTTCTTGCTCAGCTTGTACTTGTCCCCCTCCTTCCCGGAGTAGTGGTGGAAGACGTTGATGAGGGTCTCCATGGCCCCTTCCAGCTGTGACGCCATGGATCCGGCTGTGGGAACCCCCTCCCCGCGTCATGGGGGGCACCCACCAGCCCCCTTTCAATGACACCCCCCCCAAATGTCGCCCCCCTCCCCTTCCCGGCAGCATCTCCTGGTCCTGCTGGGCAGGGATCGACACTGAGGATCTGGGGGTCCCAGGGCATCCTGGTGCCCCCCAGGGTAGGGTGGGGGGCTCGTCCAAGGGGAAAAGACCCCACGCACCTGCCCCACTTTCAGTGTGCCCACCCTGTTCCCCCTCCCATTCCCGGCAGCGTCACGTTGGTCCCGCTCCCGTCCCTCGTCGCTGTGCAGGGATCAACACTGTGGATCTGGGGGTCCCAGGGCATCCTGGGCATTCCCAGGGTTGGGTGGGGGGCTCCGGGGTGCCGGGATGACACCCCCTCCACCTCCCCCCTCACAGGGCAGCCCCCAAACGTCACCTGCCCCGTCCTGGTCCCTCTGCTCACTCCGCGCTGCGCAGGGACTGACACTGCAAATCTGGGGGTCCCACGGCACCCTGGTGCCCCCCAGGGCTGGGTGGGGGGCTCCTCAGAGGGGGAGGGACCCCATCCACCAGCCCCCCTTCCAATGGCACCTCACTCCCTGCCTCGTCCCCTTCCCGGCAGCGTCACGTTTGTCCCATCCCTCGGTGCCGGGCAGGGATCGACCCACGGGATGTTGGGGTACCCCGGGCTGGGTGGGGGGCTCCTCTGGGATAGGGAGACCCCTCCCCCTGCCCCTCACAGGCCACCTGTGCTCACCTGAGCTCCCCGTGCTGCGAGTGCTCCCGGACGGGGCCGCCGGGGACGTTAAATAAGCTCCAAGCCCCCTCCCTCCGGGAGGATCTGATACCAGGGCTGGACAGCCCGGCTGGCACCGCCGGCCACCCCCGCGGGGGCTGGGACCTGGGGGACTGGACCCCCGGGATGGCACCAGGATGGCACCGGGAAGCACTTCCAGCCCCACTGGAGCTTGTGGGGTTCTGGTGGGAAGGGATGGGGTGGGCACAGCGTCACTTTGGGGGGCTCAGTGCCCTCCTCATGTGTCCCTCACCACCCCCAGGGATGAGTCTGGACCCCTGGAATGGCACTGGGATGGCTCTGGAAAGTACTTCCAGCCCCACCAGAGCTTGTGGGGTTCTGGTGGGAAGGGATGGGGTGGGCACAGCGTCACTTTGGGGGGCTCGGTGCGCCCCCCATAGATGAGCCTGGACCCCTGGGATGCTGGGGAAGTGTGGGGTGGGCACTGGGTCGCTGTTAGGGTCAGTCCCACCCTAGGCCCATGTCCCTCATGTCTCTGGTGTCCCCGGTGTCCTTTGTGTCACCACGGACCCCTCGTGTCCCCAGTGCCCGGGGTCTGACCTCGCGGGGTCCCCCTGGCATCCCCCATCTGTCAGCGGTGCTGTTGGTGCCAGGGCCGTGCCCAGCCCTTGTCCCAGGGCTGGAAAGGGATCCGGTGTCCTGGGCCCTGACACGGGAGCCGGCGGGGCCGGGGGGAGCCGAGGGGGCTATCGGGTGACTCCAGCGCGTCCCCCGGGGCCCCCCGAGCGCTGAAAGGCCTCTTGTCACTCTCAAAAGGCCCCACAATTCCAGCCCGGACGTTGCTCCAGCAACGCCTCGGCCAAGAAACCAGATTCCCGAGCCGGCCCTGGAAATGCTGATAATCCGGGCTCCCGTTACGGCCCCGGATCCGCACAGGCTGGACCCCCACGGCCTGCCCGGCTCCGGCGGCCCCGCGGGAGCTCAGCCTCCAAAATCATCATCCCCCCTCTTGGAGACCCCCCCACAGGGATTGGGACCCCCCACAGGGGTTGGGATCTCCCTCCAAGGGTTGGGACCCCCACGACCTCCCTGGGGGTCCCTCCTGGGGTGAGCTCAGCCCCCAAACTCATTATCCCCCTCTTTGGGACTCCCTACAGGGATTGGGACCCTCCAGAGAGGGGCTGCCGGGAGCTGCTTTTCGCAAGAGCCGGGTGGTGCCAGGCTCTTTATCCCAAATTCCAGCCCTAATTTGGGGCTAATTATATCCTGCTCCCTCCTTTCCATTTCCTGCACTTCCTGTCCCTGGGGTTGGGAAATGCCCAGGTCGATCCCCACTCGGGGACCAAATCCAGAGCCTGGGAATGGAGGGAAAGGGAAGGAACTGGTGGCACTCACTCGGTGTGTCCCTGTCCCCCGGATCCAGCTGCTCCTTCCGGGAAAGCCCGGCTCTGGGACTGCCCAGCTGGGGAACAGCTGCCTGTGACGGGGCCAGGAATCCCCCAAAAATAACCCGGCCCTGGTCCCTGCACCAGGCACAGGGACATGGTCGGGCTGTGGCACCAGAGGGCTCCCATGAAGCCCAAACCCTCCCGGAGAGCAGGATTTGGGACCAGCTGGGGGAGCCCTGGCACTGCCGGGGGGGCATCACTGGGGTTTTGGGGGGTCCTGTGGTCGCTGCGGTGAGGGGAGATCACGCCCAGCTGGCACATTCCCGGGACAAGCTCCTTCCAAAGCAGGAGCAGCGAGGCCGTGCCAGGAACAGCCTGGAACAGGTTCCAGCTGCTGCGAGTCCCTGAGCTCCCTCCGGCCCAGCTAAACCAGTCACTCCAGTTACTGGGGCCGGGCCAGGCCCATCTTGTCTCTCCGTCCCAGCGCTGGGACAGGGAAGAGGCTTTTCCATCCCTGGGCTTTGGAATGGCAGGAGCTGCTGCGGACGCACTGGGGACACTGGGATGGCACTGGGACAGCACTGGGACAGCACTGGGATGGCACTGGGCACCCGGTTTTGCCTCATGGTCACCTCCAGTGGAGCTGGGGGGGCCCATGGTGGGCACAGTGGCCGTCCCTGGTTGGAGTCCCCAACCCTGGGAGGTTGTGGACAACCCCAGGACAGGACATGGAGGTGACACCAACCCCTGGGAGGCACGTGGTCACTTTGCCACATGGAGTCCTGCAGTCCTATATGGCCCTGGTCCCTATATGGCCCCTGTCCCCATATGGCCCCAGTTCCTATATGGTCAATGTCCCTATATGGCCCCAGTCCCTATATGGTCCCTGCCCTTATATGACCCCTATCCCTATACGGTCCTTGTCCCTGTCCCCATATGGCCCATGTCCCCACATGACCCAGTCCTTATATGGTCTCAGTCCCTATATGGCCCCTGTGCCTATACACCCCCAGTCCCTGTATGGTCCCCTCCCAGCCGTGCTGGGGGTCCCCTGGCAGGGTCACCCCTCCCTGCCCACGGGGACAGCCCCAAACTGGGATCCCAGCCTTGACCAGAAGGTGCCTTTTCCCCAACTCCTGCTGCTCCCTCACCCCAAACCTGGCACCCCAAAATTCCAGGGGCAGCGAGTCACGGGCCCACCTGGCTCCGGGGCCGGTGATTCACCCCAAACCCGGCCCGGTCGGTGCCACTCCTGACTCATCCCGGCGTTTCCCAATGGCCCATCCCGGGCCCTGACGTGGGGCCGGAGGAAGTGCCGTCCCTGTCCCTGTCCCCCGTCATCCCGGGACCGGGGCCGGGCCGGATGGGGCTGCAGGAAACCAATTCCTGCCCCGTGAGCTGGTGTGATGGGTGTGGGGTGAGGAGCAGGTGCCATTGGAGCCTCCCCATCCCATGGAGAGGTGGAGTGAGTGTGTCAGGGCTCAGCAGAAACCGGGCAGGGGACAGGGGTGTTGTGCCAGGGACGTCCCTGCCCTGGGTTTCCAAAACACCACTGGGTTTCTGGGACCCCAAAACTCCCTGTGCTGTCCTGGGGGGCTGCTTGTCCCACCCTCGCTCTGTGTGGGACACAGGGATGGGGTGGGTGACAATCAGGGACATCGGGGCCAGGCCCGGGGCTTTGTCTGGGGTCGTGCCCGGGGTCCCCATGGGAATGTTGGGGCTGCTCCCTCTCCCAGGTGGAAACGTGCCAGGGCTGCCATGTTATAAATACACACTGATTAGAGGGGAACGCTCAGGTCCCAACCCCCTAATTAATTTGGATTAATTAATTTTTACAGAGCCCACTATTAATAGGGATGATGTCAGTGGGAGCTGACTCACAACTCTCACTCTGGCTCGGTGGCACTGCTGGATCTGGGCTGGGATGAGCCAGAGCAGGATGGGAACAGGGAATTTGGGCATCATCCGTGTCTCCATCCTGCTGGGATGGACTGTGGGATCCTCTGTGCCCTCGTGTCCCTCCCCTCAGCCCCTGGTCCCATCCTGCTCCCCTGGACCTTCCCGAGGCCGCCGGGGCCGCGGGAAGTTCAGCCCGGCGGGGCCGAGGGCCGAGTTTGGTCCGGTGCCCACGTCGGGAGGGAGCAGAGGAGGAGAAGGAGGAGGAGAACGTCAGGCGGTGTCTGTGCGTCCGTCCGGCCGCACCAGGAAACTCAACACCGCGGCGGGGGGGACAAAGGCTGCGCTGTCCCCTCCTGCGGCGTGGCTATAAAACCTCCCGAAACCTCCCCAAACACCCCGACACCTCCCGGGGGCCACGACCCGCCCGCAGCTCTCTGACCACAGCGAGGGGTAAGTGGGGAGTCGCTGCTGCAGCGCTGACCCCACCCCGGCCACGGCAGCGCCACTGCGGACCCCTGACACGCCCCCAGCCCCTTCCCGTGCCCCC
>NW_020897950.1:120710-149957 GCF_003984885.1 Neopelma chrysocephalum
CAGCCCCTTCCCATGCCCCCATCCCTTTTCCATGTCCCCCCATCCCTTTCCATGTCCCCCATCCCAGCTCCTGTGCCAGCTGGCAGCTGAGTCATCCCTCAGACCTGCTCCCCCTCCCTGTGGTCCCGCCTGAAGCTTTTGGTCCCCTGGGAGCAGCTCCCGGCCCCGGGACCCTCCTCTGCCCTGCAGGTCTGAGACCCCTCAGAGCCGCTGCACCCTGGGCTGGGGGAGGGCAGAGGGTCTCCCTGGGACACCCCTCAGGGTGCAACCCCCTCCTGGCTCCTGTCCCTGCGCCCCCAGCGTGTGCGGGGCCATGGCCACGGGTGAACTGACCGAGCTGGAATTGGCCATCGAGAAGATCATCGACGTCTTCATCGCCTGCGCGGGCAAGGAGGGCAGGAAGGGCACCCTGAGCACCAGCGAGTTCAAGGAACTGGTCCAGCTCCATCTGCCCAACCTGATGAAGGTGAGGTGGGGAGCACCCTGAGGGGGTGGCTGGATCCCCGTGGAATCTCCCAGAGCTGTGGGGCTGCTCGGGATCCCCTGGGATTTGTGCTCAGGAGCCTCCCCGTCCCCGCCCCGCTTGCCGGGGGTCGGGATGTGGCTGATCCCGTGTCCCCACACAGGACGTGCCCTCTCTGGAGGAGAAGATGAGCGAGCTGGACTTGAACAACGACGAGGAGCTGAGATTTGGGGAGTTCTGGCGGCTCATCGGGGAGTTGGCCAAGACCATGAGGAGAGAGAAAATGGGGAAGAAGTGACGGGGCCATGGGAGACTCAGCTGACGTGGAGCAAATAAAAGAGGTTTCCCTGAGCCTGAGCAGTGCTGTTGTTCTTAGGGGGGATCCCAGTTTGGATCCCACATCCCCTCCCCTGCCCGAGGCGGTGCTGGGGATGGGCCCAGCCCGGGGTGGTGGGTTTGGGGACTCTGATGGATGGGGGTGTTCCCAAATTGCCCCTGTGGTGGTCTGGCTTTTGGGGTGCCACCTCACACCCCACAAACACCTTCCTGCCGCGCTGTGGGGTGGGTGGGAGGCAGAGATGTGGCTGGGACCGGGGTGGGGCTGAGGAGCAGCTCTGGCAGTGATGCCACAGTGGCCACTGTGGCCATGGTGCCACCACCTCCACAGCATCAATGGCCAGCCTCTCTGGGGTCTTGGGTGGCACAGGGGGACACATCCACCTGCACAGCTTGTCCCTGGCTTGGGAGTGTCCCCATTCCCGGTTTTCAGCTCCCAAATCCCGATGTTACTGGGACATGGTGAAATCCAGCAGCACAGTGGGTCCCTGGCTCGGGAATGTCCCCATTCCCAGTGTTCAGCTCCCAAATCCCAGTGGTGCTGGGATATGGTGAAATCCACCAGCACAGCACAGCCCTGGCTCGGGAATGTCCCCATTCCTGCTGTCCAGCTCCCAGACCCCCAGCAGGGACACGGTGAGACCCCATCACGGGGTGACCCATCCCGTGACCCTCCCGAGCCGGGGGTGCCCGGTGGCCGTTCCCACGCGGTGCTGCCGTGCCGGGCTGGCTGGGGGAGCCCTGGATGTGGCCGGGAAAGGAGGCGTTTCCCGGCCCCACGCTGGCCCCGGGCCAGGCTCCGAAATGAGCACCGGGAGCTCCCACTCACACCTCCCGCGGTATAAAACGCCGGTGCAGCACAGCCCGGCACACCCGCCCAGCCCGCGGAGCAGGTAAGTGGCCCCTCGTGGGCCGAGGGTCTGCGCTCGGGGTCTCCCCCGCGCTCCCACGCTCGGCTCTGCCGCGACTTGCCGGGACGCCGCTGCCGCCGGGACGTGTCCTGGCAGCTCACCTTCCTCCGGGATGAGGAGGAGTCCTGGGAGATCCCTGAGAGCCGAGAGCTGAGCTTGGCTTTCCTCCTCCGACAGCTCCCCCGGATCCCATCGCAGAGGAGAGACTCCCCCCCCCGGTGCCACCGAGGACCCCCCGGACGCCGCGAGGAGCAGGATGGGCCAGTGCAACTGCCGCAAGAAGCGCAAGGTCCTCGAGCGACGCCGGGACCCCCGGCGGGGTGTGGGGTGACCCCACATGTCCCCACCCCGGGGGCACAGCCCTGACTCTGCCCCATCCCGGAGCCAGAGTGTGGTGGAGGAGCTGGGGGCTGTTTTGGGATTTAGACTCGCTGTCTCGGGCAGGGGGACCTGGTGCTGCGGGTTTGGAGCCACTCGGGAGCTCAGGGAAGCAGGCAGCCTTTTCCAGCTGCCGGGGATCCACCTTCGGGAGCTGCCCGTGCTCCCTGGGGCCTCTGCGAGGATGGAGAGGAGCAGGAAGGCTCCTGTTTTCCTCGGCTTTTAACCCAGAGGTGTCCATCCTGCACCCCTTTGCACCTGTGGAGGATTTAGGGCGCCGGGATGAGGCTCTGGAGGTTGCCAAGTCCTTCCTAATGGGCATCACCCGATGCGGTTTTGAGGGAAAACCGCAGATTTGAGTGAATCAGCATCGGCTCCCTCCGAATGCAGTGGCTGGAGAGCTGGGCACGGGGGTTGTGCCAGTCTGTGCCCCCCACCCCGCTGGGAACAGGGTCTGCTGGGGTGGGAGAGGGGCTCTGGGATCTGCCAAACCCCATCCCAGGCGTCGTCCCGGGCACTGACTCATCGTGCCATTGCCACTTGTGCCGAGGAGAGGAAGAACCAGTCAGGACGGCGCGGCCCCCACGCCGGGGGTGTAGCTGAGACGCCAGGGTGGCTGAGCCTCGGGGGGCCCGGGCAGGGAGGGGGCCAGGAAAGGAGATTTGGGGGGTGACAGGCCCGCAGGGAGGGGTGGTGGCAGCTGGAGGGGGTCTTGCAGCCCAGCAGGGCCGGTGTGGAGCGGTGGAACATCTGTGTGGAGGGGTGGAACATGTTTGTGGAGAGGTGGAATATCTGTGTGGAGTGGTGGAATATCTGTGTGGAGTGGTCTTGTGCCTGTATGGGGGTCTCAGGTGTGGACAGTGGGCCCTGACATCTCTAGAGGGGGTCTCACACCTGTATGAGGGGTCTCACATCTGGACAGTGAGGTTCACATCTGTATGGGGGGGTCTTACACCTGTGCAGAGAGGTCTAGTGTTGATAAGGAGCTTTATCCCATCACTGGAGGCTCCTCAGGGAGTGTCCCACATACTGAGGGCTTGTCCTGTGCACCCTGGGGTGTCCCATCCCTCTGGGGAGGGGTCCCATCCCTCCAGGTCACTGTGCCCCCAGTGCTCACCCCCTGTGCCCCCCCAGGACTGCCAGGAGCTCACGGACGTGGAACGGGCCATCGAGACCGTCATCAGCCAGTTCCACTGCTACGCAGTGAAGGGGCAGAAGGAGTACCTGACCCCCAACGAGATGCAGGAGCTGGTGGTGCAGAAGCTGCCCCACCTGGGCAAGGTGAGGGCAGAGCCCTGGGCTGGGCAGGAGGGGCTGGGAGAGGCACAGGACCCCACATCCCCCTCACCCCGATGTTTTCTCTGCCCCCCCTGCAGTGTGTGGGACCACTGGAAGAGAAGATCGAGTGCATGGGAGACCCCAACGAGGCCAAGCTGGAGTTTGGAGAGTACTGGGACATGATGGGGGACGCAGCCAAGGGCTGCAGGAGGAAGTAGGAGCTGGTGGGGGACGGGAAGGTGTCCGAGGCCTCAGGCTCTGCACCGAGGAGTGTGAGGGGCAGCGGGGCCCGGTGGGATGAGCCTGGGAAAAAACAACATTGCTCCTGCCAGGGCTCGTCCCCTCCCGCCGGGGTGGAGGAATCCCCCTCCTCAGCCCTATCCCTGCCCTCTCCCAGCTCTACTTCCCATCAGGAAACCCCCTTCCCATCCCCAGCTCCGTGCCATGGCGGGAGGGAGGTGGCAATGGGGGTTCCTGACCTGGCTCCGGAGCCTTTCTCCGTCCTTTTGCTCCAGGGCCTTCATCCCTGGGGTTGTCCCACCTCCAGTCCTGGAAACCCTCCGGCTGCAGGACCCCCAGCCCTGGAGGAGCATCACAGAGAGAGGGACTCGGCTCCTTTCCCCCCAAAACCCCCTTGGAAGTGTGGGCTCATCCCCCCAGCCCCGTGCCCTGGCACCCGAGGGCACCTCCGGGGGCATCCCGGGCTCTGCCATGGCCGTGGGTTGGTGCACGTGGCCTGGGTGTATTCCCTGCTGTCCCCCCGGTGCAGGGACCAAGGTTCTGGGGGCTATCCCGGGATGTGCTGCCCTCCTGGTGCTCCCCATCTCCAGGGATTGTGGCCCCCGGGCTCGGGGCTGGGGCGGGGGCGGGTTGGTCTCAGCTTGTGCCACTTGCAACCATTTTTGTATAAATTAATAAAGGAAAACACTGGAAAAAAAAAACAACCAAACAACCGAGATGGGGTGACCTCGTTTGTCCCTGGTGGGGGGGGAAAGTGGGGGGAAAAGGGGGGTGGGGGGGCTGCAGGGTCGTGGTGCTGAGGATCATTCTGGATTGGGCAGAGCATGGGGGTGCAAAGAGGGCTGTGGGTGTGCAAGGGACCCCAGAGGTGTACAAGGATTGCTGTGGGTCTGTGGGACCCCACGGGTGTGTGGGGACACGTGGGGGTGTGTGACCCCGTGGGTGTGTCAGGACACTGCAGGGGTGCACAGGGCTTCCACATTCCCAGTTCCTGGGATGATGGTGCCTGGTGGTCCCAGCTGTGGGGTCTCCACAAGCAGAGCAAGGGCCATGCTCTGGACAGGCACCCCAAGGGCTTTGGGAATGTGATTCCCTGCTGGACTGGAGGGAGCTCGGAGGAGATCCCGAAATTCTGGGCTTGGAAAGAGCTGAGAGCTGTGAGCCAGCAAGATCCCACCTGTGCTGGGAGAATGTGGGATTTGGGGCTGATTACAGCAAATTGGGAAAGAGCAAATGGCACAAAGCTGTGGCTCCCTGGGATGGGGCAACTAGTGAATGGTGAGTGAAGAAATGGGCTGGAGAACCTGGTTATCCCACCTTCCCTCTGCCACCGGGCCATTCCCACTGAGCTCCACGTCCTGGAGGTGCAATGGGGACCCCTACAAGGGGTGTCCCAAAGAGGGACAGGCTGCGGGCACCTCAGCAGCACCTTGTGAGGGAAGAAACCAGAGGTGAGCAAACCAAAACTGATCCAAAGCCCAGCGAAAGGCGATAAAAGGCGGCGCTGGGCAGGTCCTGCCGGGCCGGCGGCAGCTCCGGCACCGCGGCTCGGCCACAGGGCCACCCTCTGTCTCCTCTCGGCCTGGGGTGGATTTCACAACGGGAATGACTATTTATTGTTCCTGCCTTGGAAATAAATGCATGGAAATTAAGCAGAAAGGTGTGGCGTGCATTTAATTAGAGACAGGAAATGTGTCAAATGGTCGGGGTGGTGTGGGGGGGAAAGGGGAGCCGGGGCTCCCGGATCCTCTTCCCAGCACCTGTCTGGGAATGTGCCGTGGGAGTGGGGACTTCTGGGTTGCTGAGTTTGTCCCTGGTGTGACAGTGTGCTGTCAGGAGGACAATTCCTGCGCCGTGAGCCATCCCTGATGAGTATCTGGAAAGTTCTTGGAGGTGTTGGGAGCAGCTCAGTCCACGCCGGGGCAGTCAGTGCCCCTCGGTGAGGACACAGCACTGGGCAACTCGCCAAAGACCCCCAAATCCAGGGCTCTGCAAAGGCTCCCTTGGTGCAGAGCTTGTCCAGGAGACACCAAATGCCTCCTGGCCCTTCAGGCCTGGAGCTGGTGGGGACCAGGGGGGACTCCAACCTCACCAGTTGGTGGGAAGTGTTTTGTGATGGGCCGGGATGGTACGTGGCTGCTCCGAGCACACGCACACGCCCTGGATGCCTTGTAAAAATAAGGGCCTGGATGTGGTTGTGACATCTGCCAGCAGAGGAGAGTAATGAAAGCCCATGATTCAGGGGTGAGCTGTTTGCCTGCAGGGTCCGGGAGGGATTCCCACCCTCCCGGGATGTTGCATCAACGAACGACACCGGAGCATCTCGGCCCAGAACAGGTTTTTGCTTCCTCCCAACCGAGATTAGGAAGGAGCCACGGGGAGAGCTGGGATGACACGTTTTTTCCGGGATGGGAGTTCCAGAGGTCCTGGGAGCAGGTGGCTCCTGCCTGTAATAAATCACCTCCTGGTTTGCATCCCGAAATCTGCCCTTCCCGATAACGCCCGTATCTGATCTCGGCATCGAATCTGGGAGACACCAGAGGTGCAATTTGCTGGCACAATTAATTATGGATGGGACTTTACAAGCCCAGCTCCCAGCTGGGAAGAGCCTTGTCCATCCCAGTGCATCCAGACATGGCCAAGAGCTGGGCATGGCCCTGCCTGGAGCTGGTGCTTGTGCTCCCAGGGCCCCCAGACCCGTGTCAGCCCCTTTCACCCACGAGAACAAGTGGTTTTGGTTCAAAAAATGATGTTCCCTGCCTTGCCAGGCAGATCCTGGTGCCAGGGGTGGTTTGGAGCTGGGAGGGTGGTGGGATGAGCTGTGAGATGGAGGAGACAGGCTTTTGGCTGATGCATGGCTGGATGGGTTTGCAAACCCTGGGATCAGGCTGGAATTCTGTGCCTGGCCAACCACCACACCGTCCATCCAGTGGGGTCTTTTGGGGTGGTCCCCAAACACCTCCCCAGCCACGAACACACAGAGCAGCCCCTGGGAAGGAGCTGGAGCCTCCACGGGTCCCAGCTCGCACCAACCCGTCCCGGTGTTGCAATCCCAGGGAGCCCTTTCCCAGGTGAGCCCAGACCTGGGAACGCCCTCGGAACGTCAGGGAGGGGTGGGAGCCTCTTTAAAAACCTGGCTGGGCCTGCGGGATGGGTGCAAGGTGAGCAGAGAACAGGCGACATCAGCTCCCAGCTGCCAAACCGGCGTCAGGTGGACACAGCAGGACCCCCAGAATGAGCCAGGTGAGGCTCCAGTGGAGATTCCAGTTCCCTCGGGATGGGGAAGCCCCTTTTGGGGTGAATATTTAACCAGGAGCAGGCCTGGGATGTGCTCCTGCATGTTGGGTGCTGGAAATCCCCTGAGTCCTTCGGCAGCTCTGCGTGCGGGGCTGGGGTGGAGGGGACTGGAGGGATTTGGGGGATCATGGGGGGGATCTGGGATGGGAGGAGGGTGGTCTGCATCCGTCAGCCTCCACTGTCTCTGGAGAGCCCGACCCGGGGCTGCCAGTGGGGTCTGGCTTCTGGAAAAGGGGAATTTTCCCGTGGTGATGCCGGGCAGGGGGACAGGGAGTGCTGGGGTTGTGTCCAGCTGTGGATCCTGGCTCTGGGCAGAGTGACCATGTGAGGAGGGAGAGGGAGAAAAGGAGAGGGAAAGAAGGAGAGGAAAGGGAGAAGGAGAGGGGAAAGGAGAGGGAGAAGCGACGGGACCGTGGTGGTGGGAGTGGAGCAGCCGGCGAGTCCCATCCTGCCCATCCTGCTCACGTGGTGCCCAGCTGTGCCAGTGTCCCCATGTCCCACCCCGGGGAGAGTGTTCCCATGTCCCACTGTGGTGACAGTGTCTCCATGTCCCACTGCAGTGTCAGAGTCCCATCCTGGTCCCCGTATCCCACCCCAGTGATGTCCCACTGTGGTGCCAGTGCCCCTGTGTCCCACCCTGCTGCCAGTGTCCCCCTGTCCCACTGTGGTGCCAGTGTCCTTGTGTGCCACCCCACTGCCAGTGCCCCCATGTCCCACCCCACTGCCAGTGCCCCTGTGTCCCACCATGGTACCAGTGTCACCGTGTCCCACTGCTGTGCCAGTGTCCCTGTGTCCCCTTGCTGTGCCAGTATCCCTGTGCCCCACCCCGGTCACGGTGTCCCTGTGCCCCCAGCTGGCCCCGGGGCTCTCCGTGGTTGCCGGGCCGGTGCCATGAGTCAGCGGCGGACCAGCCGCCACGATGCCCCGAGGACAGGCTGGGTGCTGGTGGCAGGGGACTGGTGACACCAAATTGGGGTCCCCAGTGGGTACAGGGGTGGCAGTGCAGGGGATGCTCCTGCTTTGGTGCTGCTGGATCCCCTCTGTTGGTGATGAATGACCCAGGAGGAGCCGGAATCTCTGGTGAGCGGCTCTCGTGGCTCTGCCAGTGCTGGGACAGCTCCAAGGCCAGAGTGCCGAGAGCTGGGGATGGTCCCCGGTCCTGGAATGACAGAGTGACCCTGGGCCATGGCAGTGTGGCACAGCAGGGGCTCCCACAGGGACAGGGATGGCCTGGGAGGACACCTGGGGACAAGGACAAGCCTGGGGCTGAGCCTCATGTCTCGTGTCACCACCCTGACGTGCCGCCGTCCTCGGCCTGGGGCTGAACCGGGGAGGATCAGGGCAAAGGGAGGGGACAGGAGCCAAGGCTGGGGCACGGGGCAGGTCCTGCCTGTTCCCTGGGCTGCAAACACCCTCTGGAGATGTCCCCAGAGAGGGGGACAGTGCTGGGCCAACCCTTGGGGCTCCACACAGCCCACCCCGTTGGCTTCTTCCAACACCCATGTGGCCACCGGTGCCACGATGGTCAGTGTTGGAACCCAGGGCTGGTGTAAATCCACCCGGAACAACAGGGAGCAACACACTCCAAGTCCTGGCCACTGACCAGGCAGGAAAAAGCCCAGAGTAGACAAGGTGACGCAGTTCCCGTCGCTGCCTTCCTGGGATGTGGCCGCCGGACCCCGTGACAGGGACCATCCTGTCGGGCCCATCCTGTCGGAGCTTCCTGGCTTGGGCAGCCTCGGGACAGAGGAGAGAGGACGGAGACCCTGGGCAGAGATCAGGCAGGATTGGACCCCCGGGATTTGGGGGGCAGCCTGGGCTGTGCTTGTGGGGGGCTCGGGCGGGCCTGGCCCTGCCCTGTCGGGTTGTTCCTGGAGCCGTGAAGCAAGAGGAGGGTTGGCTGGTAATTCCTGCCCCTGTCCCGCCACAGCTCCCGGCCCCATTCCTGCCTAATGAGCCCTGGGAAGGGCGGCCAGGCCCTGCTCAGCCCCGCGGCCCCGGGGCCATAATTACCACCCAGCCCACGCGCAGGGGCAGCTGCCGGGGGGGCGGGCGGGGTGGGCATGGGGGGCACCCAGGGGTTTTGGGGTGATCCTGGACCATGTGGGGAGGTGAGCACCCAGGCACCACCAGCTATTTGCCTCCCCATGGATTCCAGGCTTTCCATGGCTGATTCCAGGTCGAGTCCATGGCTGGTTCCAGGTCAAATCTACGGCTGATTCCAGGCTGAATCTATATCTGATTCCAGGCTGAATCCATGGCTGGTTCCAGGCTTCCCATGGATTCCAGGCTGAATCCATGGCTGGCTCCAGGCTGAGTCCATGGCTGATTCCAGGTTGAATCCATGGCTGGTCCCAGGCTGGTTTCACCTGCTGGGAGGCTCGTGCTGACCCCAGTGCTGGCGGCAGCGGAGACCCCCTCGCTCAGCCCTGAGCTTTGGGCTGCCACGGGGGGTCCCTCAGCACCGTCCCTGCCCCCTCAGGCAGCGATGTCGCAGTGCACGGAGCTGGAATGGGCCGTCCAGGTGCTGGTGAACAACTTTGACAAGTACTCGAGCCGCTGCTGCTGCTGCAAGAACCCGCGGCGCATCAGCAAGAAGGATTTCCGCAAGATGCTGAGCCGGGAGCTCAACCACATGCTGACGGTGAGCGCGGGGCGGGCGGGGCCGGGGGGGTCCTGCCCCTGCCGCTCCCAGGGGGTCTCCCTGCCCCGCACCCCGGTGTGAGCGGCTCTGCTCCCCCCCAGGACACCGGGAACCGCCGCGCAGCCGACAAGCTCATCTGCGACCTGGACGAGAACAAGGACGGGCGCATCAGCTTCGACGAGTACTGGACCTTGATAGGCGGCATCGCCAGCCCCATCGCCCAGATCATCCGCCAGCAGGAGCAGAGCATCAAATTCACCAAGTAGCCGCTGCACAGGACCCTCCTGGACCCCCCTGCTTCTCCACGACCCCCCCGCTTTGTGCCCTCCCCGAGCCCCAGCTCGCCCCGGGCCACCGCGGCTCCCCAGGGCTCTGCCGACCGAGCCGTGCCGGGCTGTGACGGAGGCGGGACGACCCTGTGGGTGGGATTTGGGGGTGCGAGGCTCCTCCTCGCCGTGGCTGCCCTGCCCTCTTCCCCTTCCACGAGCCCTGTCGGGCGAGAAGCAGGGGGAGAGGTTTTCCCTCATGTGGGACCTGAGTTCCGCCTGTTCTCAGAGCTCCGCTGGCAGAACCCCCGTCACAGCCGGGCCCTCCCTCTCCCCTTGCAGCTCCTCCTCAGAGCGGAGGGTCTTCCTGGGCAAAGGGGGCCTTTCCGCGTGCCCGGGCTGGTGGAGGGAGTGCCCCGGCCGGCGCTCGGGGCTCGGCGCGGCCCCGTCGGGTGACACCCCCGTGTTTATTTATTGCGGCAATAAAATCTGGAGGAGCAGCGGGTGACGCTGAGGCTCTGCCTTCCCTGTGCTCTGAGGGGGCGGGGGGGCCGAGGGAGGGGGTCTGCCCTGTCCCCCACCGCCCGCACAGTCACACCCTGGTGACAACGCCCGTCGCGGTCACCGCGGGGCTGATGGAGCACCACGAGGTGTCAGCAGACACCGCGCACTCCCAGCGCCCACCACACCCCAACCCAACCCTCTGCCTGGGGACAGGGGTGGCGGCCGCTGCCACAGCTCTCCTGGGGGACCCCCTCTGTGTCCCCAAGGGGGTCCCGGGCAGCCCGGAATTACAGCCCCATATTCCAGCGGCTCCGCGGCTGCCCCGACCCCGGGGGGGGGTGTCTCGGGGGACCACCATTCCCGTCCTGCATCCCGGCACATTGCAGACCCCCCCACCCGGGACGGGGACGGGGCAAAGCTGTGCCGAGACCTCCAGGGACCCCCAAAGACCCCCAGGGACCCCCGTGCTCAGCAGGGTTGGGCTCGTCGCGCTCCGCAACGCCCACGGTGCGGGCAGGGAGCCCGAGCCGCTCCGGCTCTTCCGGGGATTTTCCACTGGGAAGGGACTTGGGCGTGGACCTACGAGCGTGGCGGTTGCCCCCCACGACCCCCCCTCGCACGGCAGGGGGGTGACGGCACCGTGAAACCGCGACCCCCATCCCCTCCCAGCCAACCCCTCGTTGCTCTCGTTCCGCTGCAGGAGCATCTCTGTCCCCCCGCCTGTCCCGCTGCCTGTCCCCCCGCCTGTCCCCCCGCCTGTCCCCCTGCCTGTCCCCCTGCCCACGGAGCCCCCTCTGCCCGGCCCCGCAGCTCCGGGGGTCCCCGGAAAACCGGGATTCTCGCCGTGGGAGCGAGGCGGGGCCGCGGCTGAGTCACGGCCGAGGAATCCCCGTGGGGCGAGGGCCGGGCCGTGACTCACCCCGCGGTTTGTGGGGCTGGGCTGGGGCCGCTCCCGCCGCTCCCACGGAATCCCAGCGATCCAGCCTCGATCCTCGGGGTCTCTCCGGAACGGACCCTCAGTGTGGGGGCAGCCAAACCCCAACACCTCATTTCTAGGTGCAGCAAATGGGAACAATACAGAATATTCCCCTTTCTTGTGTCCCTTCCCACCCCTGGGGGGGTGTGGGGGTCAGGGAAGGTCTTGCTGCTCCCTAAAACAGGTCCCCCCATGTGTCCAGCTGTGGAATCCCAGAGAATCTTGGGTGATCCCTCCTCCTTAAGGGTGAGACACCACACAAACCCCCCTGGCATGGCTGATGCCCCCCTGTGCCGTGGTCCTTAACCTCAGTGACCCTCTGTGCCAAGGACAAGGGGATGAGCTCAGCTTCTGGGTGCTCCTGAAGGACCTGGAGAAGGACAAGGACAAGGTGATGGACTGGAAGGAGGATGTGGCTCTCCTGGGGGAGCACAAATCCTGACCCTGTGCCTGGCGCTATGCAGGTGCTAAAGCTCAGGAACCCCCCAGGCAGCACCAAACCCCAGCCCACGGCTCAGATAAATCTGTTGTCACCCCCCTGCCCCAAATATTCCCTTGGACTGGGGTCACCAGGAAGGGATCGCTCAGGACCACCCATGCTGGGGGTGTGAGGGACAGTGCAGTGATGGTTTAGGGGGCACATGGGCTGGTGACCCCACCAGAACCCAAATCCCCCCCCTCTAATGGGATCACACAGCTCGTTAGGCAAAAATGGGGTGCGGGTGAAACCACCGCAGTGGAGCTGCTGGGAAAGCCCGGGGGGGCACGGGGGCAGTGCCACCCCCACGGGGCTATAAATGCCCGTCCTGCCCTGGCTGCAGCATCCTGTGTGTCCTCAGGACTGCTGACCAGGTGAGTCTCTGCTCCTCTTCCTCCCCGCACCCCAAACCCTCCCCGAGGGCCGCGGGGGCTGCAGGGGAATGGCCCGGGCGGGGGGGGGCACAGACCCTGAGCCCCTGTCCTGCTGTGCCCCCCAGGCTGGCCATGGCGTGTCCCCTGGAGCAGGCGTTGGCTGTGATGGTCACCACCTTCCACAAGTACTCGGGGAAGGAGGGGGACAAGTTCAAGCTCAGCAAGGCAGAGCTCAAGGACCTGCTGAACAAGGAGCTGCCCATCTTCGGGAGCGTAAGTGGCCACGAGGGACATCCCTGGGTGACCTTTGGAGGTGCCCAGGGGAGGGTGGGAGGTGTTAGAATGGTGGATGCAGCCCAGAGAAGCCTCGTGCTCCAGGGAGAGCCCTGGGGAGGAGGAGGAGGGATGAGACCAGGAGGAGCTGAGCTGGAGCAGCCTCAGCCCAAAAGGAAATTTGGCTTTTTTTATGCCCCCAGAAATATTTAGTTTGGCAAAGGAAATCCCGCTCTGATTTCCACTTTATAATCATTTTTTTTTAACCCCCAACTTCCCCTTCTTTAAAACCTTGTGGTTTAAATTGGGAGGAGGGAGGAGAAGTTTTTTAGCCCAACTTTTCCACATCCCAGAGGCACATTTGGTGCAGCTGCTCCAGCACTGCCCTGTCACAGGTGCAGCTTTCCAGGCCACCTCCTTCCAAAGGCAAAGGGAAAAACCCTCCTTCCAGGCAGGGGGCAGGGAGCAGGGCTGGAAGGGGAGGTTGGGGACACCCCAAAACCTCTCATGCCCCACCAGAAACAAATGGATGAGGCGGAATTCAAGCGGCTGGTGAACGACCTGGACCACAACAAGGACAGCGAGGTGGATTTCAAGGAGTACGTGTGTTTCCTGGCCTGCATCACCATGGGCTTCAACGACTTCTTCAAGGACGACCCCAGCAAGCAGCACCGCAGGAAGTGACCCCCCAACCCCGCCCAGAGGGGCTTTCAATAAAAGCTTTTCCCAGTTCTGGATGTGCTCCAGGGGTTCTGTGCCTGCTGGGTAACGGGCAGAGGGTGATTCATACCTTCCTCCAGCTCCCTGGGATTTTCCATGCTGTGATGCAGCCCCGGAAGGCATTTTCTGGAGCAGTCTGAGCAAAACAGTCTGAGCTGCTTGGATGCCCCCCCCGAGCTGTCCTTGCTGGGTCAGGGAGGGACTCAGTGCACTTTGGGTCGAAACAGCTGAGGTTTGAGTGCCCACCGTGGGTTTTAGGTGGGCACGAGCTGCCCTGGGCACCTCGTTGGGTTTGGGGAGAGAAGCTGGGGTGGAGGAACTGGACAGAGAGACACGAACCCAGAACGTGTCCCCAGACCCCTCCAGGAGACCCTCAGCCCCCCTGGGGGTGGGCCTGTGCTGGGGGGCTGCACTGGAGGTCAACCCGAGCCCCCTGAGTTCTCCAGGGAGCCCCGGGGCCGCAGACAGGCAGGAATTTCCTGGGATGTGACCGGGAGCCACGGGGTTCCCCTTCCTCCTCCTCCCTGTCGCTGAGGCAGCTCCAGGCAGGTCTGGGCTGGTTTGCAAAAGGTGCAGCAGCTGCTCCTTGGCTTTTCCACAGGAACCATCCCAGATTTAAAAAGCCCTCACAAAGCCTCTACACCACTCCATGGCAGAGCAGATCCCTGGCAGAGCCTGTCCCCAAGGGCCCAGGTCCTCACTTGAGCCCTCAGGTCTTCCCTGAGCCCCTCTAGGTCCTTCCTTGATCCCCTCCAGGTCCTCCTTGAGCTCTCCAGGTCCTCCCCAAGGCCCCCATGTTCTCGTTGAGCCCCTCCAGGTCCTTCCAGCACCTGCCCAGCAGCTCCAAACTTTGCTCTGTCCCTTCCCAGAGTCTTTATGAAGAGCCCCAGGAGCTTCTGCCCCCTCCCAGTAACTCACACCAGTTTGCACTAATGAGGGGAGGAGGTTCAGGCTGGGGGTTTCTCCTGCCAAAATGTAAGGAAACCCCCGACCTGGGGTGTCTGAGGAGGTTTCACATCCCACTGAGCTTTGGAGCAGCCCGGAGCTTCATCCCCTGCTTTTCTCTCTCTGTTCCCCACAGCAGCAGGGGAGGGGGGGGGCACTCGGGAGCTTTGTCAGCCCTCAGCCACGTCTGGGGGGTTGGAAACTGCCGGTTCCTGGTGTTCTCCACAGCTCCTGACACGTGCCTGGGCCACGCAGGCACCGAAATAGCGCCGGGTTACACAACGGGGCGTTGTGACGCTGCCCTCGGAGCCAGGAAACAAAATCGCTGCCAGGAGAGTCAAAAACAGACAGAAAAACCCTCAGCACAACCCCCCCCCCCATGGACAGACCCTGCTGGGCTCCAGAATCCCTCGGGACGCTGCCAAAACCGTCGCGTGTGGCCCCACCTGCCCGTGCTGGCACAGGTGGGATGAGGTGCCCGCTGCTCATCCCTTGTGCCCGGGGATTCTCCTGGACCGGGAGGTCCCTGCCCAGCCCCAGGGGCACGTTTTGTTCTTTCTAACCCAAACCAACCCCCGGGAGCAGGAAAATTGTGGGGGGAGGGGGGCGGGCAGGGCTGCTCCCGGGCTTTCCTCTCCTCCTTTTCCAGCGGGCGCTGGATCGTTGGTTCCTCCCCGCCCGGGGCCGAGGGAGGTGGCCCAGGCGGGGCTATAAATCCCGTGGCCCGGCTCCGTCTCCTCTCCCGTCCTTCCCGTCCTCCGCTGTTCCCTTTGAGCTCTCGGTGAGTTGTATTTTCCCCGCGATTCCCCATCCAGCTGCTCTCCAGATGTTGCCGGTGGCACATCCCACAGCGGGGTCCCCGGCAGAGGTTTTCCCTCGGGAATGAGAGGGAGGTTCCTGCTGTGGGAGCCGAGTTCCAAGGCTGGATTTCACCTCTGAGGGCTGGAAAAGCACCTGAGCCCCTCCCCTGCCTGGCCTGAGCAGGAGGGGGCTCTGGCCCCCCCTTTTCCCCTCTGGCACGGCCTTTTTGGGGGTTTTCCAGCCCGGCTGGAAGCGGGAGGCTGGAATTAGGGAGGGAACGGTGCATCCCAGTGTGTGCCCAGGAATGAGGCACTAGTCTGGGGGTGGGAGATGCTGCTGCCCCCCAGCACGGGGAGGCCCCAAACTCTGCTCTCAGCTGTTTGTCTCTCCAGGTCTCCCGGTGTCCCCATGGCAAGTCCCCTGGAGCAGTCGCTGGCCGTGATGGTCGCCACCTTCCACAAGTACTCCGGGAAGGAGGGGGACAAGTACAAGCTCAGCAAGGCCGAGCTCAAGGAGATGCTCCAGAAGGAGCTGCCGAGCTTCAGTGTGAGTGGAGGGCAGCAGGTGCCACATCCAGGGGTGATTCCAGGACTGGGAATGTGGCCCTGGGTGTGAACCCCGATTTTAACCCCGTTTTTCCCCTGGGCAGAAACAAACCAGCGAGGCCAGTTTACAGCAGCTCATGAACAACCTGGACTGCAACAGCGACAGCGAGGTGGACTTCCAGGAGTACGCGACCTTCCTGGCCTGCATGGCCATGATGTGCAACGACTTCTTCCAGGACCTCCCGGACAAGATGCCGCGCAGGAAGTGAGCGGGGGAGCACCTTCCCCGGCCCTCCCCCTGTCCTCCTGATGCCATTTCAATAAATATCGATTTCAACCAAGTCCCTGCTCCCTTTGCCACGGGGGTCTCGTGCCTCAGGGATGGGGTGTTGTGGCCGTGGGTGAGACCCCGATTCCCTCCCGCGGGCGGGTTGCACGGACGGGGTGAGGAGTGGGAACGAGGGAGGCCCCAGAGTGGATTCTGCTCTGCCGTGGTGTGGACACCGCATTCCCTGAGCCCTCGGGAGCCGCCCGCGAGCCGAGCCCCGGCAGCCGCTCGGGATGAGTCAGCGGCGGGCTCTGAACGCGCCGCAGCCCCGAGAGCTGTTCACGGCCGCACAGAGCGAGGCGGGAGCTTTCCCAGGGATTAGCGGCTCCGGGAGCGGCAACAAAGGCTGAACGACTCTTTTTTAGCCGTAACTGCGAAGCTCAGGCAGAGTCAGCGTCTGACCCCCCGCCCGCGGGGCAGGACCCGCCGCACTGTCACGCAGGACCCTCGTCCCTTCCCCTCCCCAGTAAATCCTGAGCGGGGTTTCAGCCGCGTTCCTGCTCGGGGTGGGGTTGTGGAGCCACTTCCCCGTGCACTCAGCCAGCCCTCCTGGGCTGCCACCGGGCACACTCAGCCCAGGGCTATAAACTGGGAGAGCAGCCCCGGCCCCGCTCTGAGCTCGTCCTGCTCATGGTTCTACATCTCCTTTCCTCCCCCTGATCCCATTTTCCCCCCAGTGAAGAGCTTTGGCCATCTGGGCTTGTGTACCAGGCTCCAGATGTGCAACTTACCCCTTCCAGATGTGGGTGTCCCCTCCTCCACCCTGCTGGGAGCCTTCATGGGTCACCTCGGGCTGTGCCAGAAGCACTGGAGATGCCACAAAGGCTTTGGTTTGTCCAGCCCGGGCTTTGCCCCCCCCTTGGATGCCCCTGGGGTTGTGGGGGGGGGGGGTGGCCAGGATCCACCACAAAATGTAGAGCTGGGGAGGCTCATCCTGGAGAAAAGGAGGCTCAGGGGGGACCTTCTGGCTCTGCAACTCCCTGACAGGAGGGGGCAGCCAGGGGGGGTCGGGCTCTGCTCCCAGGGAACAAGGGACAGGAGGAGGGGAAACGGCCTCAAGCTGTGCCAGGGGAGGCTCAGGTTGGACATCAGGAGGAATTTCCTCCTGGAAAGGGTGGTGAGGCCTTGGCAGGGGCTGCCCAGGGAGGTGGGGGAGTGCCCAGCCCTGGAGGTGTCCAGGGCAGGACTGGCCGTGGCACTGAGTGCTCTGGGCTGGGGCCAAGGTGGGGATGGGGCACGTGGGTCCCCTTCCTGGCCCGTCTCCATCAGAAAACCTGTCCCTTTGTTTCCCTCTTTTGCAATTGAGGATTCTTTGGGTGCTGGTTCCGGGATTAAGAGGCTGACAGGGAGATGTTTCACCACCACTGTCCTTCCCGTTCCCCAAAAGCCTCCAGGGCCAGCCAGGGGCTGGGTTTGGGATGAGGGGCTCCCCATCAGCCCCCTCAAGACACGCAGGGTTGGGCAGTGGGAACACCAGGAGGTCTCCCATGTGTGGCAGCATCCCCCCAACACCGAGGGGCACAGCTGGGAGTCGGGAGGGTTTGCCAATGCCCTCGGTTGTCATCGGGCAGCAATTAGAGCTGCTGGGAAGTGCCACCTCCTCAGACCAGCTGGAAGGTTTCCCACACACTGGCATGCCCAGATTTGTACCCAGGATTGACTCCATGGAAATCTATGGACAAGTGATGCAGGGGGAATGCTCTCATGAGTTTGGAAAGGTGGATGGGGGGGGATGTGTTGGCCAACACCAGCAGCACGTTGAGAGGGGCCACCAAACCTCCATCCAGACTCAACAACAACGGGGCAAATGCAATGATGAACCTCATCCCCCATTGGGTAAGCCCAGTGTTATCCCACTGGAGACCCTCACAAGTGTGATCCAGACAAATTTGTCTCCCATCATCTCCACAGACCCCCCAAACTCTGCAGGAATGTCCCAACGCTGCATCATCACTGACCCCCGGTGACGGCTCCTCACAAATGTCAGTTTTGGTGTTTCCTCGTTTTGTCCTGATGAGTTTGGGGCGTCCCCTCCCTCGTTAACAGGGAGAGCAGCCAGTTCCTGGAGCCAAGAAGTCACCACCTGGGCGTGCTGAGCAGCCTTGCACAATTCCCAGGGTTGCTGCCCCGGAGGAGATTTGAGGGTGTCACAAATCGTAGCTCAGGGAGAGTATAAAAGAGGCGTCGTCTCATCTGCAGCATCACTTGCTCCTGCTCTCTCTGCTCCTCCTGTGCACTGTCTGCAGAGCCCAGAACTCCTCCAAGGTGAGTAGGTTCTTCCAAAGGGTGCCTTTGTGGTGCCAGAAGTGCCACTGGGATGGGCCAGGAGAGAGGCCAGTCCTCCTCCTCCAACCTGCTTTGATGTTTTGCTGTGTGTCCCTTCCCAGCAGGATGAAAACCGACCTGGAGCTGGCCCTGGAGTGTGCTGTGAACATCTACCACCAGTATGCCGTGCTGAACCGCCCCATCGACGACTACCTGAGCAAGACCGAGTTCTCCAAGCTGCTGAAGGAGACGGCCAAGCCCTTCCTGCAAGACACCAAGCCGGTAAGGTCATGGAATCATGGAATGGGTGGGTGGGAAGGGACCTGAAAGATCACCCTATTCCACCCCCTGCCATGGGGACACCTCCTGCTAGACCAGGTTGCTGCAACCTGGCCTTGGACACTTCCAGGGATGGAGGAGCTGAGTGTTGTGGGAATGCTGCCCTCCTTGGGGCTGGGAGCTTCCCAAAGGGAAGAAGGGTTTTTCTGGGGTTCAGTCCTCCCAGCTGAGGGCTGGCAGGGTGAGCCTGAGCCCTGTTCTGTCTGTCCTGCTGCAGCCCAACATGAGCACTGATGACTACATCAACCAGCTCTTCACCAAAGCCGACGCGAACCACGACGGGCGCCTCAAGTTCACCGAGTTCATGACCACACTCAACCTGGTGGCCATCGATGCCCACAACAGGTCCCACAAGGGCCCTGGTGGGGACCATGACCACGGGCATGACCACGGGCACGACCACGGGCACGACCACGGCCGCCGTCCCCGGAACTGAAGCGTCTCCCAGGGTGTCTGTGCCCATGGGGCTCTGCTTCCCCAGCACCAGGGAACCAGGAAGTTCCCTTCCTTGGAACCAAAGCCTTGTCAGCTGCTTCTACCTGCGGCATTGAAATAAAATCCTTTACTTTGAGCACCAAATGCATCTTCTGTGTTCTGGGGGCTCCGGGGACAGGTGGGATTCTCACCCAACCCATGGCTGGGGGAGTTAAACACAGATTGAGCTGGAGGAGCAACGGGAGGGGAAGGTGGCACAGGGGGATCTTGCTCTGGGCAGAGTGGGGAGTCCCCACTGAGCAAAACAGGCTGTGTGGGCTCCTGAAGGGGGTCAGATCCCAGTGTGCTCCCACTGCTCAGTGGGTGGTTGGTCCCAGCACCCTCTACCTCAGCAGACAGTGAGCGTGTCCTTGGTAGGAGCAGCTGGAGCATTCCCAGCCCTGCTTCTCCCAGTCCTCTTTGGATCAGCTCCAGGACACAACAGGGGGGAAGCACCAGAGCATTCCTAGCCCTTCTCCTCCCAGTCCCTCTTTAGACCAGCTCCAGGATGTGCCAGGGGCGAAGCACAGGAACATCCCCAGCCCTGCTTCTCCCAAATCCCCTTTGGACCAGCTCCAGGATGTGCCAGGGGGGTAACAGAGGTGGGGAACATCCTCAGCTCTTCTTCTCACAGTCCCTCTTTGGACCAGCTCCAGGATGTGCCAAGGGTGAAGCACAGCAGGAGGGGGATCCTTCCCCAGGTCTCTGCCAAGCCCCAGCCCTGGAGGTGCCACATCCTGGGGGTGCCTGTGATGCTTTTGCAACCCCCAAAGCAACCAACCGGCCCCAGCCCAGCAGAGAACAAGGCCGAGGGGCTCCAGGAGCTCCAGGGGGGCTGATGTGGGGCAGCTCCGTGGCGGGAGCTGCTCGGAGGTGCCGCCCTGGTCACACCCAGTGGTGACTCTGCACAATGAAATTGGGGGGGTTTATAGGGTGGGACGGCAGCCCCCCGAGTCCTGGCACTTCTAAAGGTCACCGTGGGCTCCTGGGGGGCAGAAATAGGAGTGACAAAGAGCTCCTGACTGTGCTGGTGACTGTGCACTGAGGGGGAAACCCTCAGGCTCAGGAGGCTCCGACATTTCCAATATCAGCTGAAACCAGGAGCCCGTCCCACGTGAAACCCAACCATTGTGAGGGCACTTGCACCCCGTGACACAGGTCACTGCTGTCAGGCTCCACAAGGGATTTGGGGAGCAGCCCTTGTCCCCTGGAGGCAGATGCCACTCGCTGTCCTGCCAGGGCACCCGGGTGGCACTTGGGCATCACTCCCTTTGCAGGCCTGGGCACCGTGAGCTGCCTCCCCACAGGTTTTGGGGAACAAAAAGGAGGAAAAACAGGAATTCAGGGCCCAGATGTCACATGTGGGGGCTACACAAGCACTCCAAACCCTGCCCAAGGCTTTCCCTGTCAGCTGAGGAATGAGGATGCAATTTGGGACTGCTGACAGTCCCTAATGAGCGGAGCCGGAACACAAAAAAAGCAATAATGTGAGTCAGGGATACGGGAATAAAACTCATGCAACAGTTCCTGCCACTGCCCCCGGGCCACATGAGGAGCATCCTCAAACAGGACTGGTTACCCTCTTGTTCTGCTGGTCCTCTCCTCTTCCTGGTATCTATTGTCTTGGTTTAAATCTTCTGAGAGTCTCCTCATTCTTCTGGACGGGTGACACAGAGGTGACAGTTGCAAAACATTCAGTGGTTCATCCACCAGCCCGTGGAGACCCTGAGCTCGGCTTTTCTTCTGGTTTTATGGCCGGTTTCCTCCAGAAAATTCCTGGAGCAAGAGGAAAGGTCTGGTGTGGGTGACACGAAGATAGAAAGGAATGGAAAATACTCTGGAAAACCAGTTTTGAAAGGCAGATGCTGCTTCGTGCTGGGGAGAGTCCAACCAGTTGGGGTTGTAGAAAGCAGAGAACGTGAAAATCAGAACCAGGGGACAAAGTCACCCCCGTTTCTGTGCAAAACAGCCCAACTTTGTCCCCCACCAGTCTGAAAATGTGTGAATTTTCGGTGCATTGCAAAACTCACCAAGTTCTGGCAACTTGTGCCAAGGTGGCCTTGCCCTTCCCGCCCAGGTGTGACCACACACCCAGCCTGGGTCCCCTCCTGCTGCACGTGGGGCCTGGCAGAGGTGACAGCTGGGGCAAGGACGGCGTTTCCAAAGCCTGGTGGGTGCAACCAGGAACTGCCTGAGGAGGAATGAGCCGGGAGGGGCTCGGGAAGGGCCCACCCGGCAATTTCCAGGAGCGGGAAAGGCGAACTCAAGCCGCTGCTTGCGGCAGGTGTGTCACCAGCTGTGGTGAAACCGCCCCTCAGCCGGGGATAAAAGGGCTGCCCGGGCTCTGGGAGCACACAAGGGACCCGCTCTCTGCACACCCTCCTCGAGACCAGGGTGAGTGGGACCGGGAGGGCCTCCAAGGGGACACGGTGAGGGAGACGCAGTTTTGGACGTGGACTCAGTCCAGGGGGGTGGTTTCTACTCAGGGCTGCGGAGGAGGCTGGTTTGGGCTGCAAAAAAAGGATAAATTCGGGCATTATATGGAATATATATAATATATAATGCATGTGTTTTATTACTATATATATGTGATTATATTATATATTGTTATATATTATATATATTAAAATAACATAATATAGGTATAATTTTGCATTATATATAATATAACATAACATAATATAATATATAATATATATAATGTATTCTATATTATATACTATATATTATATACTATATATTATATATAGAAATAACACAATATATATTTTGGCATTACATATAAAATAGAACACAGCCCCCAGGGCTGGGCAGGGGCAGCTCTCCCTCCCTGGGGTGCCTGATTTTGGGCCCATTTCACAGCTTTGAGGTGTTTCCCAGTTTCTGCAGGTACCTCCCGAGCTCAGCCATGTCTGCCAGCACCCACAGCCACGCCGAGAGCCGGCAGTTCCCCGGGAATTGCACCCTGGAGAAGGCCCTGAAGACCATCGTGGACGTTTATCACCGTTACAGCGTCAGGCAGGGAGAGCTCGACTTCCTCAACTTCAACGACTTCCAGACGCTGATCACCGAGCAGGCCCCCACCTTCCTGCAGGCCTGTGTGAGTGCCAGAGGGGCTCCCTGGGGGAGCATTCCCTCGGGATGTGCCGGGGGACGAGGCTGAGGTGGCTCTGAGGGAATGGGGAGCAGGTCCCACCACGGTCGTGGTTCACTGTGGTCAGACTTGTGGGGCCACCTGAGCTCCTTCCTCCAAGCCAGAGGGACTCAGGACAAGTGTCCACTTGGGGCTTAATTAGGGGCTAATTGCACTGTAGGAGAGGGTCATGATGTCCTGCAGATCCAGACACATCCCAGGGCATGGAAGGACCCAGCTGGCTCTGTTTCCACTGCTGGATTCGGAGCCCGGGGAGGGGACACACTAAAACCTCTCCTGTCCCCCAATTCCAGGGCAGGAACCAACGCGGTTACTTGGACAAGATCTTCAAGGAGACCGACCTCAACAAGGACAAGGAGCTGTCCTTCGAGGAGTTCAGCATTGTGCTGGCCAAGGTGGCTGACGACGCCCATCGCATCAGCCACGGCTCCGACCGCTGTGGGCCCGACCAGGACTGAGCTCCCCCCCCATGGAAAACCGGGAGCAGGCTGCTTTAGGAATGGGGCTCTGGGTGCTCTCTGCCTGCTGGGGTCCCTCACGCCTGTGAGACAATAAAGCATCACTTGAAATCCACCGAGTCCTTCCCGTGCTGGCAATTCCTTCCGCATCCCATGGGTGGGCACCGGTCCTGGGGGATAACCCAGGGGGTGACAAGCCCTGCTCTTCCCTCTGCCCACATCAGCCCTTAAAAGTGTGTTTTGAAAGAGTTTTGCAACCCTTGTCAAGCTCAGGGTGCCCTGCCAGGGCTCAGCTCCTCGGGGCACAACCAACCCTGGGCACCTGGAAACACATCCTGAGTTCCCCAGTCTCTCCCAGCTCCAGTGAGCAGATCTTTGCCAGACCCCGCTGGCCTTGGGGACGGGGTTGTAGGTGGACATGGGGCTGTGCAAGTCCTGTGCAAGGGGGACTTCAGAGCCAGCAGAAAATTGTGCCAGGACACGTTCCTGGGACCCTCAGCGCTGCCCGGGCTCCCTGGTCACCCCAGGTCACAACCAAACACACAGGGGCTCATTCCTCTTGCCTGTGGGCACATCCAAGGATCCAGACACTATCCCACCTCAGAAACCCCTCCCACACCCTTGTTCTTCCCCACCTCCAGGGTGATAAAGTGACCAAAAGGGGGGTTTCCTGATATTGCTACAAAATTCTGCAACGCCGGGGATGGTCCCGGACACCCTGTTGTGAAACAGCCCAGACCTTCTCTAGACCTTCTGAGCATCAGAACACCCCTGTTATGAAATGCAGAGCACCCCCAGTGAGGGCTGGAGTCCAGGGGGGGGGGTTGTTGTATCACAGAATCATTCCCAGAATCACTGAGGATGGGAAAGCCCTCAGAGGTCACCAAGTCCAACCTTTGACCATCTCCCAGAGCACTCAGTGCCACATCCAGTCGTTCCTTGGACACCTCCAGGGCTGGGGACTCCCCCACCTCCCTGGGCAGCCCCTTCCAAGGCCTGACCACCCTTTCCAGGAAGAAATTCTCCCTGAAAAGCAGTTTGTAGACCAAGGCTGCACCTCTGAGCAGCTCCCTGCACGGTGCTGCCCCACACCAGCTCCTCTGGAGCTCCTGGAACTCGCCCCAGGCCTGTTCATGGCCCTGTTTTGGCCTCCACTTTGTGTCTGAGACCAACACAATGCTTGACAGGTTAAACAAACCCCAAAACGAGTCTGCTGAGTCAGCAGGCAGTGCTTTTTGATGAAGAAACACTGGAAAGTCTCGTTTTGCTCCCAAACTTGGCAGCTCCGAAGCCAAAGCGCCTGCGCTGGGTCTGTGCCACGCTGAGAGACAACAACACCAAAAGCCACAGAGGGAGGACAGAGTCCCAAAAAGTGCAAAAAAAAATATACACCTTTCAGCCAGACCTGGTCTGTGCAGCTCAGAGCACACCTGGGGTGGGGACAATCCACCCCTGGAGGTGAAATGGAGCTCCCAGAGCCCTGCCAGGCCGGGCACACGCCCTGGATTAGGTGTCTGTCACGGAAAGACATTTGCTGCAGGCAGGGGATGGTCCCTCAGTGCCACCTCTGTGCCCGTGTCACACGGGCAGCCCTGGCACTGCTGCCTGTGCTTGTGGCACTCGCTGGTCTGGGTGGAGACAGATGGGTCAAAGGTTGGATCTGATGATCTTGGGGGGCTTTTCCAACGTGATGAAGCACTGGGACACTTCGGGGTGCCCCAGCTCTGCAGGGATGGGGACACTCACTGGAGAGGGGCAGGAATGATGGTGTGGGTGCCCCGTGGCACCAGAAGACACCCCCATGAATGGGCAAAACCAGGTGAAGTGGAAGAATCCCAAGGGGACGGACTTTTGGCAAGAGTTGGTGGAGAACTGAGCACGATTTTCCCACATTTCCTCATTTCCCATGTGCTGGGAAGGAGGGAACAGGGTGAGGGCAAAGTTCACAGCCCAAACCTCAACCAGGTGAAGGGGACCCACCTGAGGGGACATTTCCATGCCCTGCCCACCCCCTGCCACCCCAGTGGAGTCCGTGACACCCCGACCTTGTGGGAAAAGCCACAGAGACCCTTTTAAGGAACTGCCCCTGAGCCTTAAGCAATGCCAAGTGTGTCATGAGCATGGACTGGAACTGGATGAAACAGGGACATTTCACAACCTTTCATGGCCAGGGTATAAGAGACCCCTCACTTGGGACCTGCCCCACACCAGCCCCAGGGGATCTCACTCCGCTGCCAAGATGAGCAAGGCAAGTCCAATGTGCATTTAAGGTCTCTTTTCCAGGTGCTGGTTGGGCCACCAGAGGTGTGAAGACCCTCAGGAGCATCTCATCATGACCTGCCCTCGGCTGCTGGCAGAGCACAACCAGCTCCACTCAGGCTCATCCCACAGGGATGTTTTCTCCTGGAGGAGGTTCCCCCCTGGCACGTTCTGACCACCAAAGGGGCTCCAGGACATCAGATCTTGTGCTCTGTATCTCTACAGAGGTTTTTGGGGTGCTACCAGCTGGTTTGGGAGCTCCAGCAGTGCCAGGAAGGAGGCACATTTCGAGGGAAAACCCCCCTGGCCATGTCCTCACCGCCCTGGTTTCGGCAGATTTCCACACCCGTTGTGGCTCTTGCTGTTATTTGGTGCAATCCTTTCTCTTCCAGGGCTCCCAGAGCCAGGAGCAGCTCTCCGAGCTGGAAAAGGCCATAGATGTCATCATTGATGTCTTCCACCAGTACTCCAGGCGGGAGGGGGACAGGGACACCCTGACCAAGAAGGAGCTGAAGCTCCTCATTGAGAAGCAGCTTGGGAACTACCTGAAGGTGAGTGGGCCCAGAGCAGGGTCCACATGGGGAGGGAGCTGGGCTGGACCCCCCTAACCTGGATATCTCCTGCCCAACCCTCCCTGTCCAACCTCCCCTTTCCAAACCTGCTCCCTAAAGACAGAGGAAGGAATCCCACCCAGGTCTGGGTGAACCTGCAGCTGGGTATTGACCCTCATCCCCTCCTCCACAAAAATCAGGGTTAGGCTGCCCAGGAGCTCCTTTGCCATCTGGAAATGGGCTCAGAAACACCACCCCCAAATCCCATTATTTTTGCAACTCGCTTTTCTAGTGTCGAGCGAAGGGTTTTTTCACCCAAGGAGAGGTTTGAGCTGTGAGTGATGCTCCCCCTCACCCTGTCCCCTCCTCCTTTGCAGCATGTGAAGAACAAGGCCACCATAGATGAGATGTTCAAGGACCTGGACGTCAACAAGAACGCCCAGATCAGCTTCTGTGAGTCGATGCTGCTCGTCCTCCGCGTCACCGCCGCCACCCACGAGCACCTGCACGAGGTGGAGGACCAGCAGCACCAGCACCAGCACCACCACCAGCACCAGCACCACCACTGAGCTGGGCTTGGCCCCTCGGCCGCGCTGCAGCCCCTGGTTTCCTCCCCCCCCTGGAAAATTTCAGGCTGGGAAAGGCTCCAAGATCAACCCCAACCTCGGACCACCCCTCTCTGCCCACCTCCCTCCCCCCCTTCTGCAAAGTGTGGTGGGTTTGCTGCCAAATAAAGATTTGCCCTGAGGCTGCCAAAGCTCTGCTGTGTCTGTGTGGGTTTTCCTCCAGGCGAGTCCTGCGCTCTCCTCTCCCCTTAAACCCTGCAAATCCAGGGGAGGGAAATCCTTGGAGACAGGCTCAGGGGAGGTGGATGCGTGGGAAGTTCAGGGTTCCCTCCAGCAGGTGCTCAGGATGCTCCAGGTATCACAACGTGCCCCAGGGGTCACAGAAGACACTAAAATTCAACATTTTCAGCTAGAAAAAAAACCCATTTGGGCCTGAAAACACTCCATGGGTCTCCTTGGAGCAAGCTGTGGTGGTGGGCAGGAGCTGGAAGGACGGATGGGGATGGATAAACACTCTTTTTGGGAGGAACACCCTTTCTAGGGCAGTTTTGCTCCATATGGGGGTGGACACATTAAGTTTTGGGGCTGCATCCAGCAGCAAGGTCCAGCCACCGGGTTTTGTGGGGACAAGAACCCAGAACAACCCCAACTCCTCCCTCAGAACATCCCAATTCATCCCGGGAAGGTTCATCTGTCATTAATCAGCTGCTTTCCAGAGGGAAATTCGGGCTGGAAACAGCACCAGAGCTGCTGAGCAGCCGCCCAGGCACTCTCAGAGCCTGATTTCCAAACATCTTCAGGGGGAGGAAAAGGAACAGTTGTGATTTCCCAAGGCTGAGTCAAAGCCCTGAAATCGCCCTGCTCCGGGAAGGAACCTTCCAGAAGCTTCCCCAAAGCAGCAGAACTGAAGCAAGACCCGCCTCCTCCCCCCCCCAGTTAACACAAGACCACCACAAGTTGCCTCACCCAGGTTGCTTCAGCTTCCTTTGGAGCCAGTTTTGACATCTGAGGGGTCAAACACCTTCTGAGGAGGTAAAATCTGCCCCAGGGCCCGGAGTTCCCTCAGCCCTGCACAGGGTGGCAGATCTGGAGCCACATCCTCAATCCCACCCCCCAAACCAGCTCATACACCCCATCCTGCAGCATTCTGGGGTCTCTGGAGCAGGAAGAGCCCCCACACCCAGTGGAGAGTGGAGCTGCTCCAGTGCCACCCCCCTGCAGGGCAGGAGGACATCGACCCCGAGAACCAGGGCTGGTGATCCTAAGGGACAAGGGTGGTTTGGGTGCCATTTGCAGCACATCAGTTTTTGGGGGCTCAGAACCCTCTTTTGGGGGTGTCCAGCCCTTCTGGTCCCTGCATAACCCACCCCAGGACCTTCCCCAGGACTGAGGCAGGAACCAACCTCGGGTGTTGGTGCAACAGGACGTTTGCGAACACAGCAGGGGCTGCAGTGTGGGGTGGGGGACTCCTGTTGTGCCACCCAGGGGCTGTGGGATCAGGTGGGGTGCAGAATGAGCCCCCCAACACCCTGAGTGGTCCCCAAATCCTTACAGATCGTTTTACTCCAAGGAGCTCCCCAAAAGAGGGGACACCAAGCAGGTGATGATACCCCCGAGCTCCAGAGGGACACGGGGCGCTCTGCTGCCTGTCTGGGGACAGGGCTGTCCCAGGAGCAGCCTCCAGGAGCACAGGAAGGGGGGGAAGCCCCAAATCCAGCCTCCCTCCACCCCCAGGTGAGGTCTTGCCATCCCCGGAGGTGTCCAGGGCAGGACTGGCCGTGGCACTGAGTGCTCTGGGCTGGGGGACAAAGTGGGGATGGGGCACAGGCTGGACTCGATGGTCTCAGAGGTCTTTTCCAACCTAAAATGTTCCGGGATTCAGGTTCCCTGGAGCCGAGGACCGGCCTCCTGCTGCCACCTGGTGGGATGTGACACCGCGGCTCTCGGAGAGGACACCGAGTCCCGCCCGAGCTCCCCAGGGACGCTGCGAACCCACCGGCCTCGGGCACAGCCCCATCCTGTGCCCCCCGTTCCTGTTCCTCCTCCTCCAGCGCTGTTCCAACCCCCCCTGCCCATCCCCGTGAACCACCTGCAGCCCCCCCTGAGCCCCCAGCACGGGAGGGCACGGGGGGTTGTGCAATGCCCCAAACTCTGCCAACGGGGGATTTGGACGCCCGTGGTCACCGTCAGTCCCAACGCTCCCATGGGGATGAGCCGCAGGGGGGTAAAACTGGTTGTTCTGGGGGGCTGGTGAGGTCTGGGGCCAGCAGCTGACCCAGCATCGGCGGTAAAGCCGCGCCCAGAGCCCAGCAAAGCCCGGCTTTACTGCTGTGGATGGGGACGTGTCACCGGGGGATGGCACCGTGGTGGCAGCGGGATCGGAAAAAGTAGCCGGAGGAAGGGAGGGCTCCGAGTGACTCAGAGCAATTTCCCCCCTAATTCCCCTCATTCAGACACGTGCTAATTGGGGTGGGGGGAGAAGCACAGAGGCTGGAGGGGTCACTGCCCTCCCAACCTCTTCCACAAGTGTTTCCTGTGGGTCTGGTCACCCCATGGCCACCCCAGTCCTGGGGTCCTTCCCACACCATCCCCTGGCAGAGCTGCTCTTCCTTCCCACAGGGGCCCGCCAACACAAAGCCTTAAACCCCTTAAATGTGGCCACGGGGGACCCCAGCCCTCGAGCAAACACCCCTTGTCCTGCCTTCCACCCAGGCCTTGGCCAGGAGCAGCAGGAGCTCGGGATCCTGGCATTGTCTGTCTCTGGGGGGTTCGTGCTCAGCCCAAGGCTGCACCTCATAAGTTTGCGGGTTAAATGGTGCTGCTGCCTGTGCCCGGTCACCCAACCACCCCAAATCCAGCCCTGAAGGGAGTCCCCCGGCTCTGGGACTCCCCCAAAACCTCCAAGGACCCCTCGGGTGTGAGAGCAGCCCCTGGGCTGATGCAGCTTCCCCAAAATCCTGCGTGTGCCGGGGCCTGCAGGGACTTGCTGCCTCTTGCCTCAGCGTGCCGGGGGAAAATTCCGCTCCAGCCCGTGGTCTGCATCTCATTTCCAACCCCTTCCCCGCCGAGCCGTGCCGGTGGTGCCGGTGGGCGGCACAGCCCGGCTCCAGCAGCGCCTCCCCTCCCAAAAACGCTGCCACAACCCGGCCCCGCCAACGCCCCCGGGGGGCTGAGGGAGCACCGACCTCATCTGCCTCCGTCCCGTATCTGGGAATGTGGGAAGGTGCCTGAGCCCTTAATGAGAGCTGGAACACCCCGCGGGGCAGGGAGGGCTCCTCCTGCCCCTGCCCAGCTGAGCAAACCCGCGGTGGAGACTCCGGGACCACACAGAGAGCCCGGAGTCTGTCCTGGTGCTGCTGCTGGAGCCTCCTCAGAACCCGGGGCTGGGGCTTTGCCCGGAGCCCTGGGGCAGCCTGAGCCCAGC
>NW_020897950.1:149967-180714 GCF_003984885.1 Neopelma chrysocephalum
TGTCACCACTGCCCTGTGCTCTCAGGGCTCCTCATCCTGCTCTTACCCAAAGTGGGCAAACACTGGTGCAGTCCGGGCCCAGAGGCAGCTCCCAGGACATTGGGACAGCCTCAAAAATCAGATGAAAGCTCCTTTTCTGCAGGAATTGTTTTGGTCTCTGACATTTTCTAAGCTTCAGCGTCACAAAGCCCCTCGAACTCACAAACAACTTTGGTTGTAGAGGAAAAAAAAAAAACCATTTAGGGGATGAAAAATGCAAAGTTTTATGCACGAAGAGAACCTCTGGTCGGGGTTTTTTTGAGGATCCAAGGAGGTGTTCCCAGTGCAGAGCCAGAACCACACGCTGACCTACATACACCTTCCCAGGTGTGCTGGTAAACATCCTCGGAGGAGCAGGATAATGAGGGAGGCTCCTGGGAAGAGCAGCAGTGTGGGGAGAACAGGACTGACCAGAAGGGATCCTCACCCTCCACCCACTCCCCGCAGCCTGCAGGGCCGGGGCAGAGCTGCTCCCACCATCCCATCTATCTCTGCACCAGAGCCTGGTGGACGCAGGTGAGTCTCCCCCGGTCCTTTTGGGGCTTTAAACCAGCTTTTGTGTTTCCAGGGTTATTTTGAAACCAGTTCTCAGCGGGGCTCAGGTGGGAAGGACGAGATCAGCTCCCAGGAGGGTGTGAGGACACGGCTCTTCCCTCCCCTGCACGAGCTGATTCATCCACCCCAAGTGACTGAGATGGCTACGGGGAGACTCTTCCCTTTAATTTAACCAGGCAGTTAAAATTCAGCTGAGACCCACCAGGGAAAGTGGAGAAATGGAGGGAATTGAGGTGAAAGTCCTCAGAGGAGTCAGGATGGGCAGCCCAGCAAGGGAAAGGTGCTTTTTACCTCTGGCAAGAAAAGGTTCAGAAAGATTTGACCTGAACTGAACATTTTGTGGGAATGGAACACGGGGGGGGTTCCTGCAGGCACAGCTGCCCCTGCCAACTGCTGTGGCCTCAAGTTTTGCTCCTCTCCAGGACTGGAGACATGTCCAAGCTCATTAAAGCCATCACTGACATGCTGGAGAGTTACCAGGGCAGTGCCAGGAAGGGGAGGAAATCGGAGACGTTCAGCAGGAGTGAGTTCAAGAAGCTGATCCAGCAGGAATTTGCCCCTGTCAAGGTAAATCTACAGGCTTGGGGGTGCCAAGATGTGTGGGAAAGGTGCTGGGGTGATATTTAGGGGTGGTCAGGGGTGCTGAGGGGGCTGCAACACCCACCCCACATCCAGGGCTGGAATGGGATCTCTCCAATCTTTGATTTTCCCGAGGTTGTGCATCGTGGCTGATTTCCTTGGGCTTCTGTTGCAAAGCTCCCATTCCCCCTCCTGGTCCTGCTGTCCCCATTTTCCTGCAGGGAATGGGACACTGAGGATGGGGTGCCTGGTCCCCCCCGGCTCCGTTTCCTCCCTGGGCAAATCCAGGTGTAATCCCAGGCAGTGACCCCTTGGCTCTGGACCCCCTCCTCTGCCTGCTGCTCCTTTTCCTGGCTTTGCCCTTGCACTGAGGGCACCCAGCCCTCGCTCCTGCCCCCTTTGGGAGGGGCTGATGAGCTCCTGTCCCCTCAGAGGTCGCCCACCAGCAGGTACAGGTACATCCCCCGCTCCTCGGACCCGGACACCGAGCCCATCAACAAGAAGGAGAGGGGCAAACGCTGCGTGTACTGAGGGGCACCTCCACCACTCCCGGGGCCCTGAGGGAGCAGGTAAGGACAGCCCAGGGAGCTCACAAAGCTCCTGCACAACATTTGCATGGACTCATTAGGAGGGGACAGAGACATCATGGGACCCGTGTCACCCCGAGGTGACAAGACTTTACTCCCAGTCCATCAGGGGGGTGGGATCCACTGATTCCCAGAATATTCCAAGTTGGAAAGGACCCACAAGGATCATCAAGTCCAAGTTTTAAGTGGATGGCTCGTGCAGGGATGAATTGCAGCTCCATGGGGGCTCAGAGAGCACCCAGTCAGCTCTAATTAAAATTGCACAGAGTTCTTGGGCACAGATTTAGTGCAAAGCAGAGGAGTTGGGGAAATGGGGGCTGGGGGGAGGGATGTCACCCCCAGCAGGATTTTGGGACGGTCATGAGTGAAATCCTCCATGGGTTTTCCTCCCTCTCTGCAGGATCCCTGAATTGCTCTGGGGGCCAAGGGCAGTGGCAGCAGCACAGTGGGATCACTCTGAGCCCTGGGACCCCCTCTTGGGCTCTCTCTGCTCCTCCAGTGCTGGCAACACCCCAGGAGATGTGCAGACCACGCCCTGCTCCACCTATTACCTCCATGAGGCAAAAAGAACCCCGGGTCTCTTGTTTGCCCCTGATGCTCCTCGGGTGTCTCTTTGGGGTGCTTTAAAAATGCAGCTTGAGGGCTGGAGGGGGGGGGTGAGGCCGGATCTGTTCTTCTCTTCTCCTAAACACAATGCCAGAGCACGAGCTGAAGTATCAACCCCTTCATCCAGGTTTTTAATGGGGAGAAAGTGAAAAATCCCTGGTTAATGGGGCTGGAAAGAGCCATGCAATTAGTTGACTCAGACTGTAGAACAATAATGAACAAAGAGTGGCAATTCCTCAAGGAAAATTAAAGGCTTATGGTTGGGAGCTCATCTCCAGCTCATTTGGAGCCAGCAGCAAAATTCCCACGGGTTTGGAGGGGTGGACACACCAAAAATAGACCTCACCTGCATCTGATCCTTCAGCTGTTCAGGGGTTGGTCCATCAGCCCCTCACTGTTTCATTGTAAATATCCAAAAAGTGGCTTTTTTCTGGCTTATTTTGCTCCTTCTTACCCAAATGGTTGTAAGACCATAAAAACCCCAATAAAAACGGTACAAAGTGATGCCTGTCTGACTTTTATGAGCCTCACACTGATCACCAGGAGCCTCCAGGAGCAACTGGGAGGTTGCTCAGAGCTGTGGTGGTGGGGAAGCCCCGAGGGGACAGGGCAGGGTTGAAAAGGGGGTCTGGGGGTACCAGGGATCCCCACAAGGGGCACCACACCCCGGTGTGGGGCCCGGGCAGGACCTGCCATGGGGTGAGGAGAGGTTTTTGTGCTTCTCCATCACGTAGGACCTTGTTCCCCCACTGAGGGAGGGGAGCAGGGCTGAGGGAGGGGAGCAGAGCTGAGGGAGGGATGATCCACATGGGCTGTGGTGGGTGATCGGAGCATCCTGAGGGCTCAGGGAGGAACCAACCCCATTGAATCTGTGCTGCTGAGCCCAAGGAAACACCAACACACAAGAGATCTTGGGAATGGAACTTTATTGGGCACCTCCTGGGGCCAAAGCACAGCCTGGGGTGTCAGTGGTGCCCCTTCCCCAGGGGGAGAGAGTTTGGCCGCCAGGCACCCTCGGGGCTGGCAGAGCTCTGGGAGGTGGGAGGCAGCTGGTCCAGGTGTGGACCCCCATCACTTCATCTTCTGCTGGGGCACCTGGGGCATCTGCTGCTGCTGCTGCTGCTGCACCTGCATCTGGGGCTTCCCGTGGCAGCCGGAGCCGCCGGAGCTGTGGCAGCCGCCGGAGCTGCCCCCGGAGCTGTGACAGCCCCCACCCCCGGAGCTGTGGCAGCCACCACCACCCCTGGAGCTGTGACAGCCCCCAGAGCTGCCCCCGGAGCTGTGGCAGCCCCCAGAGCTGCCCCCAGAGCTGTGGCAGCCCCCACCCCCGGAGCTGTGGCAGCCCCCGGAGCTCTGGCGGGTGTAACTGTGGCACTGGTCCTTCTCCTGCCGGGAGCACATTGTCCTGTGCTGGGGGGACCTGTGGGGAGAGACAGGAACCATCAGGGGCTGCTGCAATCCCACCATCCCCATTGTCCCATTGCCCCCGTTGTCCCAGTGCCACCATCCCGGTGTCCCCGTGCCCGCCCCCTTTGCCATCCCACCCTCGGCGCTGCTGTGCAGGATCCCAGGAGATGCCTCCCGGGATCTGGAGCAATGTCCTGCATCCAGGATGGACGATTCCATCCCTTGGGTGCAGCAGCACAGCCTGACCCAGCCATGAGAGGGATCCTTGTCTTCTTCCCTGCATCCCACACCCCGTGAGCATCCCCCGCCCAGCGCTCCCAGCTCTGCTTCCTTCGCTGGGAAATGATTCCTCAAGGAAGGAAAACCCATCCGTGCTGCCAGACTTACCTGAGCTTGAGGGGAAAGCAAGAGGAGGGAATGAAGGTGCCGGGCCAGGAGCAGTTTTATAGAGGTGCCAGATGGTTTTCCCGGAAATGAGACAGGTCCCTGTCACAGGGATCTGTTAATTTATCACCCAATCCCCATCCGACCGCCCTGTGTTTACATCGCCCTCCTGACTCATGAGTGATGGATATCATTCCTTTTTTATCTGTTTCCTGTGCCACATAAGTGTCTAATTGCCAGCCTCACCTGCCTCTAATAGGAAAACTCGTGGGTGCCTGGATTTCCAAAGCCTCGTCTGCTTGAGATTTGTTTTGTGAAATTAAGCTCAGGCTTAATTATAGCCCCATCTCCTGAGGCTCTGCTGCCAGAGCCTAATCCCTGCAGTGGAGCCAGCACCAAATAAAGCCAGGAATAAGCCAGGCAAACAGAGGAAAGTGGCTCTCCCTTCCCTGTGAGGTGCTTCATCCGAAAGCTGCCACAGTCGTGGGAACAACCGGTGGGATGAGGGCAAAGTCCTCCTGGGTTTCCTCTGGAGAAGGGTCTCACATCATCAACAGGGGTTTCTAGAACCCTCTTTGACCTAAAAGAGTGTGAATTCCCCCCAAAATGCAGCAAGAGGAGGGTGTTGGGAGCTGTGGAAAGCCTTGCAAGCCCTGCTGTGTTCACACAGACCTGAGCAAGGTGACCAAGACGAGCCATTTCCACCTCCTTAACGACAAAGGTCATTGAATGAAGGAACTAAAATGAGGAATTAAAGGACCCATTTGGTGCTCCCTGCTGGAGCAAAGCCAGAGCTCTGGAAATGTCCTTCCTGCACATCCCTGTTGGGATTGGAAACTGCCCAGCACTTCATCACCCCACAAACTCCACTGACCTCTAAAGGCCACAGCTCCTTTTTTATGGGATAAAGGCAAGGAAAATCTGGGACACAGAAGACAATGTTGGGAGCTGCACAAACAAACGGGGACATCCACCTTGTTGCCAAAGAGTGTCCTGCTGCTCACATCCAGGATTTGGGATGCTCGAGCTGCTCACACCCCAAATTTGGGATGCTTGAACTGCCCATCGGGAGCCTCCACCTGGTGGTGGTGGGTGTGGCTCTGACTGGGAGGTCGGAGATGGGGAGGATTGCAAAGCTCTCCCCTGACCCCGCAGACCTGTGGCTCACCCAGCACCAAATCCAGCTGCTATTTTCCTTGCTGACTGTCACTGAGGTCATGGAATTCCCTCCAGAACCCGGTGGCTGTGGCAGTAATTGGCAGAGGAACTGGGAAAACACCCACTCAGGGCCAGGTGAGTGCTGGGGCAGGTCCCTGCCTGCACCAGGGGCCAGTTCCTGCCCTGTGTCCCTGTTGGGCTTTGGCTGTTGCTGTGACATCCCTGCCCTCCCCTGAACAATCCCCAGGGACTCGAGGACAAAAGCATTTCTGAGCATTGTGAGGCAGCCTGTTTTTGTCTTTTCCAGAGGATTTTAAGAGCTGTGATGTCTTAGAATCATGGGATGGTTTGGGTTGGAAGGGATCTTAAAGATCATCTTGTTCCACCCCCTGCCAGGGGCAGGGACACCTCCCACTATCCCAGGTTGCTCCAGCCTGGCCTTGGACACTTCCAGGGATGGGGCAGCCACAGCTTCTCTGGGCAACCTGTGCCAGGGCCTCACCAACCTCACAGGGAACAATTCCTTCCCAGTATCCAACTTAAATTTCCCCTCTGTCCATCTGAACCCATCCCCCTTGTCCTGTCACCCCCTCTTTCCTTTTTATTGTGGTTACAGGGAAAAGAAATATCTTTTAACAGGCAAAGCCCAAAGAGGCAAAGGAAAGGAAGCCCAAAACTTAGGATGAGTGATCACTCCAAGGGTTTCCCTGGGATGAGTGGGGTTGGCAGCTGGGCTCCCTTTGCTCAGCCTTTGAGCAAGGGTGTAACACATCCCAGCTCCTTCCCTGGTTGCCTCCCTGGCTCGGGAAAACAAGGATGAGGAGTTTAAGGAAACGCAAACGCAAGAGAGATCTTGGGAATGTAACTTTATTGGGCACCTCATGGGGCCAAAGCACAGCCTGGGGCATCAGCTGAAGGCAGCAGAGAACCACCAGTGATGTCTCTTCCCCAGGTGGCTCCAGAGGTCACAGGAGGGGATTTGGCAGCCGGAAAACCCCGGGGCTGGGGAGCTCTGGGAAGGTGGGAGGGAGCTGGTCCAGGTGTGGCCTCTGCAGCTGGAGCTGGAGCGTGTGACACTCCTGTCACTTCATCTTCTGCTGGGGCACCTGGGGCATCTGCTGCTGCTGCTGCTGCTGCACCTGCATCTGGGGCTTCCCGTGGCAGCCGGAGCCGCCGGAGCTGTGGCAGCCGCCGGAGCTGCCCCCGGAGCTGTGACAGCCCCCACCCCCGGAGCTGTGGCAGCCACCACCACCCCTGGAGCTGTGACAGCCCCCAGAGCTGCCCCCGGAGCTGTGGCAGCCCCCAGAGCTGCCCCCAGAGCTGTGGCAGCCCCCACCCCCGGAGCTGTGGCAGCCCCCGGAGCTCTGGCGGGTGTAACTGTGGCACTGGTCCTTCTCCTGCCGGGAGCACATTGTCCTGTGCTGGGGGGACCTGTGGGGAGAGACAGGAACCATCAGGGGCCCTTCCAGGGAAGAGAAATCTGGGTGTACATCCATCCAGTCGTGGCCCAATCCCAGAATCCGCTTTAAACATTGCACTGGGTTCTTTCCCCCCGTGGGATTGTCCCACCAAAGCCCAATCCAGAACATGCCACCTCAAGCCAACACTCCAGAGTCTCCCTCCAAGTCCAAATCTCTGCTCTCGCTCCTTCAGCAACCCCTGCACTCCCTCCTCACCCACCTCCCCTCTCACAACCACCCTCAGAACAAACCCCAGCCCAGCCCAAGGTGTGGGGGTCCAAACCCCCCCCACCTCCTCACCCAGCCCTGGAGCCCCCAAAATCGCTGCTCTCACCTGAGATGCTCAAGCAGCAAAGACACAAGGAGGGAATGAGGCTTTCTGGGCCAGGAGCACTTTTATACCCTCCCTGCACACCCCACCTGGAAATGAAGCCCCTCCCTGTCTCCGAGCTCTCCCCGTTCAGTTCGTTCGTCGATGTGGGTTTTTTTTCTGCCTCCCCACTCCTCGGGCTCGGGGAGTGACTCACCCCATCCACGCTGGGATTGCCTCCTCTTGTAGGTCGCCTTTCCTGTGCCACAGAAATTTAATTGGCAGCTCTGCCTGAGGTGGCTGCGATGGGGGAGTTGTGTGGGTGGCCCCGGTTTCCACAGCTTGGCCAGGTTGGTTTGGGTGTTGATCACACCTGGGGAGGGCTTTGTGTTTAGGGGGGGAAATGATGGCTCATACTTAAATCACAACATCCTTCTGGGAGGTCTTGAGGTTCTCTGGTCCTGCAAACCCCCCTAAACACAGAGATGTGTCTGTAGGTACCAAAATAAGGGAGAAAAGTCTTCTTTAACAGCAACTCCCTCTGTGCTGGGCACTGGGGAGGGCTTTTCCAGCCTGAATGATTCTGGGATTGTGTGGTTTGACTGGTCCCACTGTTGGCTCATTTCCCTTGGAACCACCCAAAACCCGTTGGAGTGATGAAGAGAGAGAAAAGATCCCCCCCAAACCTTTCTTTGCCGGTCAAAGGTTTCCTGCTGTTGCCAGAAGGACCACAAGCAGTTGGAATTCTTATTTTTGGAAGGGAGAAGCCCTGCCCTGGGTAGCGATCCAGGATTAGCAAGGTGCATAATTATGTGGTTGACTTTCAGCCCGTGAGTAATTCCCGAGCAGTGCCGGTGGTTTTATTCCAGGTTTTTATTCCAGCTTTGGTGCTGCCACGTGCAGGACGAGGGTCCCGTGGGTGCTGCCTGTGGTGTCACCCCGTGGCTGCCACATTGTGGGGACCTGTCAGACCCCAGGGACTTTCTCAAACTTGTAGGAAGGTCCTTTCTGGGTTTTCCCTGACCCCCAATTAGCTCCTAATTGAGTTAATCCCGGTGCTATTCCGGATGCCCAGACCCACACAGGCCTCCAGGCTGGGCCATGTTTGCAGTGAGAGCTGATCACAAGCAATAATTTGGGATACTCCCTGTACCTTTTCTCTGTGTGGGCTGGGAATTGTTTAGGACCACGGAGCTTGTTTGGCCCTTTTCTGTCACTGCTTGTGGAAAATATTTCAGTAATTAAACTGGAAGTTCAGTAATTAAACAGGCAGCAAATAAAAGACTAAACTCAGGATTTCCAGCTAAAATGGGGGAACTGCTGGGATTTTGTCAGGGGGAAAGTGCTTGGGAAACACTGGGTGGAAAATATTTCCCTTCCTGCCGAGATGCTCAAGGAGTTGGTATTTTTGGGCCACTTCTCCTGCCTTTAATTTGTCTTTCTCCATGTTGATTAAGGTTTTATGCTGATCCCAGGGAAATGGAGCCTCATTCCACCTTTCCTAAGACTGTTTCACACCCGGCATCCCTTGGGAAGGCACCGAGGTGCCTCTCCTGCCTCTCCTGATCTCCTGCTTTCAACACAAGTGCTGACTCTTTGTTAAGTCACTGCGAGTCCTGAGTGGTTCCTGAATCCCAAAACCCATCTGACACATTCGGTGTTCCCGAAACACGGAGGATTTTTGGAAAGGTGGGAGGACAGGGCAGGGTTAAAGAACCAGGTGAGCAACCTAAATGCTTCTTTTGTATTGCTAAATTGCTGTTACAAACTGGAACAGTGTCAGGGCAAACTGTACCCAGGCTGCTTAATTGTGTTTTGTTCTGGCATCAGAAAAATATGGTCAATATTCTTCGGGAAAAAAAGACTCCAAGCAATTTTTGGCTCCTGACAACTCGCTGTGCTCAGTTCCTCGTGCTGAGTTTGTTAATGAAGAGCATCCAGCCAGCTGGCCTGGGCACCTCTAGATTTTGTGCTTGGCCACCTCAAAGTGCCTTGAAAATGGGGTTTGACATGGGGGGGCTCAAGGCAAATTCCGGAGTCACACCGAGAGCTTTTCCAAAGGATCCCAAAGCAGGGAGTGAGCTGCTGCCTGCACCCTTTTCAGCAATGCCAGATATTTCTGATCCTCCTGACGCACTCGAGAACCATCTTATCAAGGTAACATCCATTTCATGAATGGCAATGCCAGAGCAATAAATTACCCAATTCCTTTTAATTACAAGTTGAGAAGAAATTTGTCAGCGTGTTGTGTAACTCTGACGCCCCCGGCCCAGCCCAGAGCTCCTCAAGGGCTGGGCAGAGGGTTTCTAGAAAGGCTTGCTGGGAGGTTTGCCACCAGCACGTGGAGATACCTCCCCCAGGGTTGGCCTTTTGGGGCCAAAAGGCAAAAAAATGGGGTTCTTTGTCTATGAGGCTCTTTCTGCCCCGTGGTCGTGCCTGGAGCCAGCCCTGAGCTGTGCAAGGCAGCCCTTGGGGTCTTGCTGGGGGGTTTGGGTCTCCAGCTGTGTGGGAATGGGGTGTGGGGGAGAGTTGTCAGCATCTGAAAATCTTTATTGTCTCTTTCTTTTCCTTTGGAGCCCAAAGTGGGGCTGTGGCAGTGCCCAAACCCTGTCTGGGCAGGGCAATGTCAGGGCGTTAAACAAGCACGAGGTGTCTGAACTGCAGTGTCTAAAAACCCATTCCAACCTCCAAATTGGAATGGCTCAAAACCCCTCCCAAACTCTGAATTGTAATGGCTCAAAACCCTTCCAAACTCCAGATTTTGGCTCTGTGCAGTCACAGATGATACAGAGGAAACTGTGCCATGAAAGGAGAGTTTATTTCAGCACCCACAGACAAAGCTCAGGAGAGGTCACAGGACTCGCCAGGGGAGGGGGAGACATTTTCTTTGGGAGTTGCTGGGGTCATGCAAAGCTTTCTGAACTCGGCACAGGGTCAAGGACATGCCTGGGTCACCTGCAGATGAGGCTCTGATCACTTCATCTTTGAGGATACTTGGTAGATTTGCTGCTGGCACTCCTGGGGGTTTCCATGGCAGGATCCACCACTGCTCCCATGGCAGGATCCACCACTGCTCCCGTGGCATCCGGATCCACTGCTCCTGTGGCATCCAGATCCACCACTGCTGCCACGGCATCCAGATCCACTGCTCCTGTGGCATCCAGATCCACCACTGCTCCCATGGCAGGATCCACCACTGCTGCCACGGCATCCAGATCCACCACTGCTGCCACAGCATCCAGATCCACTGCTCCTATGGCATCCAGATCCACCACTGCTCCCATGGCATCCGGATCCACTGCTCCTGTGACACCCTTCACTGCTGTGGCAGGAGGATCGTTCCTGCTGGTGGCACTGGTCTTTGTCCTGGCGGGAGCACATCTTTGGAGACCTGCTGGGAAGACTCATCTTTGAGTGAGTGCCACGGCGAAGAACACTGCAAGTGTCCGAGGCCGGGTTGGACGGGGCTTGGGGCAACCTGGGCTAGTGGAAGGTGTCCCTGCCCATGGAACGGGGTGGAACAAGATGATTCATACGGCCCTTTCCCACCCAAACCATTCCATGATTCTATGATTATAATCCAGGTTCTTGAAGAAGAGAGAAAAATTAGCAGCCCATGTCTGCCCATGCTGGTCCTCTGGGCAAATCTTTCCCTTCTGTCTTTAGAGAGAAGCTAAAACTCCCAGGGATGAGTGAGAAGGGGTGGAAAGAGTCCTAAGAAGTCCTCAGCCATCTGAGCCAGCAAGTTTTATGTTTTCCAACTTGCTTTTTATTCTTTATCTACAGAAACGGATGAAGAAGACAACGAGGCAGAAGGTCTGAGCCAGAGACAGTCACAGGGATGGGACACAGGAGGCCAAGAGCTCGGGGTTGGGGCAGGGCTGGTGAGTATCAGAGGTGCCAAAGTTTGATCAGGCTGCACTTACCCCGTTCAGCAGCAGCTCAGAGGAGACGTGAGGCCGAGGTGATGAGGAGCGAAGGGGCACGAGGGCTTTTATAGGGCACCCCGTGCGTTCCCTCCGGAAACCAGATGGGGCCCCACTGGAGGGACTTGCTTGTTCAGCACCCCGAGCACTTTGCTAATTGGGAGTTTTTGCCCTGCTGATTTGACTCATGGTGCTGGGAGCAGATCGATATCCCGCCGTTCCCCTCGTTACTCCAGAAAAATGTTAATTGCCCACCACGCCTGGCCCGGGGACGGGCAGGTTTCTGGACGGCCTTGTTGCCTTTGACTGCACAATTTACCTGTTTCTTGGGCTTAATGCAAAGCAGCCACGAGCCCAAACTGGGAAGGGACAAATATTAGGGGAAGGTGGGATTGTGGGGTGGGCTGGTGGGCTGGGTTATGGAGGGAACCCAAAAATAAAAGGGAACAAATGAGGCCATGGTGGTGTGTGGAAAAAATAAACGTATTTGGGCAGCGTGGGAAAAAAAGAATCTGGGTTGTGAGTGGGTGAAGGAGACAAAGGGGATTAGGGCTGCAGGTATGAGGGTGGCAGAAGGGGATCACAGAGCCTGGGGCTGGTCTGTGCGGGGGGTGACCTGAAAACAAGGACTGTGCCCTCCAGGAGCCCCTGGACCAGCACTGGGGCTCGGCCCTGGGGGGTTACAAAGGCAGTCGAGTCACCCCTGGGCTCTAAAGCTCTCACTGAGGTTTGATTTGGGGGTTTAGAGGTGGGACATGGCCAGGTGAGGCTTTGCATCAAACTCCTGCTGACCATGGGAGTGGGCGAAGGCAGGAGGGGGGACATGGGCAGGGAGCAACATCAGAGACCCCTAATTCTGAGTAAAACCAGCCAGGAGGCACTGAAAGGAGCCTTGCAAGAGTCCAAGCCAGTCTTTTCATTACTCAAGGGCTTTTAAGCCAAACAGAAGGAATTTAAAGCTCCACAGGAGCCCGAGAGCATCCAGGCTGGAGGGGGAGGACATTGGGATCAGCATCTTCACTGATTTAATGCTCTGTTTGGGGGAGAAAAGTGTCTTTCTGCCTATGGATCTCCCCAGGGCTGATCTCAGCCAGGACTCTAGAGGCCACTGTAATATTAATAATGCCACAGATTGAATTGGAATTAAAATGCAGAGTTGAGGAGACTCATCAGCCCCCAGAGGAGCTGAATCACCTGAAGCAACTGAGAGATGAGGAAACCGGAACGTGACTCGGGATATTTCACAAACGCCGGGAGAACAAAATCCTTGTGAAACTTGGATCCACGATCCATTCCAGCCCAGGTCACGTGGATGGAGAGAAACCTGTTCATCCTTTCTGTCGGTGACAGAGGCCCCTGAGTGTGGCCTGGAAGGGAGGACACTCGTGGGAGACCCCGACAGGACCATACTGACCCCTCAGCTGGTCTCTGAGCCCTCACATCTCCTGCAGAGCTCCTGCTCTTCAGGAGAGGCTTCCCTGAGTCCCCTGACAATATTTTGAGTGCATGGTGGCTTTTTTTTGGGGGTAATTTGTTGGTTTTATGGAAGGAATTGCCTCTGGGACGTTGCAAGGATGGCCTGTGGAGGTGTTGGGGCAGCGTGTGGCCACCTCTAAACCCTCCACCCCAGGAAGGTGCCCTTGCACCTGTTCCTGCTTCTTTTCCTTATTCAGGTGGTGCTGCAGGAGAAATCTCCCCCATTAGTGCTGGGAAGCAGCTGATTCCGTGATGTGTCACGTCCTGGGGAGATGGAGCTGAGGGAGGCTCTCACCTGGGTTAGGTGAGGTGCCAGGAGCCTCCGAGGACACAGTGCTGTGAGTCACTGGCTCCAGATCCCTGCTTTGCTCCAGAAATCCTCCCTGGTGATCCCTCTCCCAACCCCACCAGGCCTTATCTAACCAGGAGTTCGGGGCCTTTCACCCTGTTAGAGCCATTCCTGAATTCTCTCCCTGACTTTTTTCCCAGGGCTTTTTTTTGGAGGTTTGTGGTGCAAGTCCAGCTGTTCCCATTGCCTCATGGGTGGATGAAATGAAGTGCCAGGCAGACCCTCTCATTTTTACCTCTCTGATGAAATGTGAGGTTTTTTTCCATGACTATATTGCTATTTAATTACTGTGTTGCACAAACATGATGAAAACTGTTATTTCCTCTCAGCAAGGAAGTTCGCCAGGGGAGGAATCAAAAGACATCAGGCTGAACCAAGCAGGAGCCTCACGAGGGTGCAAACACCAGCTTTGGCCACAAGAAGGACCAGAAGCAGCTCGAAGGGATGAAGTGGAAAACACTGATGCCGAGGGGGGTTTTGAGCCATCATTTTTTATTGCCTCCACGTCTGCTGTGAAATAAGGAGGGGAAGAGCATTTGATATTTCACAGAGAGCGTGGGTTATGCCTTCAAAGCACGTTACAAGCAAGATGACAGAGCAGAGCCCCACGAGCAGAACAGGACGTGGGGCCCATCAGAGGGTGCAGGAGTGAGACGTTCCCTTCATTTGTCCTCACTCCTCTTGTCTTCTACTTTATCTTCCGGGCTGGAATTTTGCAGACCTGCTTCTGCTGCTGGCTTGGGATGCCCTTTGGCACGGGCACACAGCCTTGCTGGATTTGAGGGGGACAGACCTGCACCGGAGGGGGACAAACCTGCACTGGAGGGGGACAAACCTGTGCTGGAGGGGGACAAACCTGCACTGGAGGGGGACAAACCTGCACTGGAGGGGGACAGGTCTGCACTGGGACACACTTTGGGGCACACTTAGGGGCGCTCTGTGGGATGCACTTTGGGGCACACTTTTGGGCACTCTGTGGGATGCACTTTGGGGCACATTTTTGGGCGCTCTGTGGGATGCACTTAGGGCTGCTCTGCGGGACACACTGTGGGATGCACTGTGAGGCCTTCCCATAGCTCAGCTTGCCCCCCTGGTACCCCGAGCCGTGGCACGTCTCCGAGCACACCGACCTGCCATAGCCCTGGCACCCCCCTGACAACCCCGAGCTGTACGTGGGCCTCCTGACACAGCTCGAGCCCCCTCCGTGGCACGAGCCGGATGATCCCTGGCACCTCTCGGAGCAGACGGACCTCCCGTAGCCCTGGCAGCCCCCTGCTGATCCCTGGCACCTCTCGGAGCAGACGGAGCGCCCGTAGCCCTGGCAGCCCCCCGAGGAGCCGTAGCTGTAGGTGGGTCTCCGGACGCAGGCGGAGCCCCCCTGGCAGCACTCGGAGGAGCCGGAGCCGTGGCACCTCTCGGAGCAGCCGGACTGCCTGTAGCCGTAGTGCCGGTAGTCGTGGCCACACATGCCCTGGACGCCCTCGCCGTCACAGCCCGAGGAGCAGCAGTTGGCGTAGCCGTAGCGGAACGGGGTGCGCCGGGTGTCCAGCCACGACCCCGAGGGGTCGTACCAGGTGGAGTTCAGGTTGAAGTAGGATTCTCTTCCAGAAGAGCAGATCATTGTTGAGCTGTAGGGAAAAACCTGGAAAACAGCGGGCTGCTGTCACCGTCTCCTCTGGTTTTGTTTGACTCCCCATAAGGCCCCGTTAGTGAGACGTGACCGGGTCACACCCGACTATCCTGAGGGTCTGGGTCTAAAGGAAACACCTGCAGCTGCCCAGTGCTGGTCAGATTAAGTCCAAACCCTCTTTCTGACCTTCCCCTTCATATTTTTCCCTCCAGGAACAGAACCAACCAAAAGACACCATGCATGTAAATCCCACACCCAAGTCCCTCAAGAGCTTCTTTCCTGGCTTAGCCCGTGGTGCCAATCCCACACCCACGTTTCCCAACAGCTTCTGTCTTGGCTTAGCCCATCATTCTTGAAGGTTCAAGTGTAATAAGTCAGGTCTGTGACCTCCTGAATCCAAACCCCATCCAAAAATGACCCAGGGCTGTGTCTTACCCCGTTCCCAAGGGAAGGCAGGCGCTGACCAGGGGAGCAGATTGTGACAGGCAAAGGGACCGGGGCCTTTTATAGGGTTCCAAGTCTTCCCCTTGTAAATGAAACACTCTGCAGGAACGAGGATTAAATTATTTATTGGCAAAACATCTCCTCCATTTGGATGCTGTTCCCATGTCCTGTTTGACTCACGATTTCTGATAAGCATCTTTAATTACCCAGCGGGGCACATAAAAGACTTACAGCGTTTAAGGCACACATTGTCGTGTGAGGCAGGTAATAAAGTACTTATTCACCATCTCCAGAGCACCAGGACATTGATGTGTGACCTGTGAGTCAGGAGCCACGGTGTGCCCAGGCTTAACGACCCGGCCTTCCCCTTCTGCTGCCCAGGAGGGACATTTCCAGGAGGTGCCTGAAGCACAAACAGGTGATTGGGAAGAGCCAGCTCAGAGTCACCAAAAGCAAATTGTGCTGATGGGTTTCGGTGATGAAGAGGTTGGTTCTGTGCAGGGGGAGGCCCTGGCACAGATTGCCCAGAGAAGCTGTGGCTGCCCTGTCCCTGGAAGTGTCTAAGGCCAGGTTGGGACAACCTGGGATAGAGGAAAGTGTCCCCATGGCAGGGAGTGGAACAGGATGATCTTTAAGGTCCCTTCCAACCCAAACCATTCCAGGATTCCATGTGCTGGTTTAGATGGGATATTAGGAAGGAATTCTTCCCTGTGAGGGTGGGAAGGTCCTGGCACAGGTTATTTCATGGGTGCCCCATCCCTGGAAGTGTCCAAGGCCAGGCTGGACAGGGCTTGGAGTGGCCTGGTCTTGTGGAAGGTGTCCCTGCCCACAGCAGGGGGTTGGAACTGGATAATCTTTAAGGTCTCCTCCAACCCAAGCCATTCCATGACTCCATGAGTTTGATGGATGGTGCTGCCTCAAGGTTTTTGGCACAGTTTCCCACAGCAGCCTCATGGTCTGGACTGTTCATCCAGTGTGGACTGGGTGGATGAACTACACGGGGGGTGAAAAACTGGCTGACACTGGTGCTGGTCCTGTTTGAGATCTTCATTAATACCCTGGATAGTGGGGTGGACTTGGCAAATCTACAGGTGGCACCAACTTGGGGTGAGGGGCTGAAACTGCTGGAGAAACGGTCCTGTGGCTGGGATGGACTGGGATGGACTGGGAGGGCTGGGCTGGACTAACTGGGCTGGGAGGGCTGGGGTGGCAAGTGAAAAGCAGTTTGGAAGATAAGATGGACCAAAGCTGACCTGGAAATGCTGGTCAGGGCTAAACTCAGTCTGTGGGCTCTGAGTCACTGCACTGGGTCACTGCCTGGGAACTGGGAAGAGGCTGGGAAGAAAACAGTTTATAAAACAAGGGATTTCCTAAGTCAGATTTCATATACAAGTGGTGTTTTGTTTGGGTAAAATTAGACGTGAGAAAAACAAACTGTTGTGGTGAAATTAGACATGAGAAAAACAAACTGTTGTGGTGAAGAAAAAAAAGAAGAAACTCCTTTTTCCCTTTCCAGTTTTCCTCGGGGGTTCTGCGAGGACACACTTGAGCAACACAGAGAAGCAACATTAGATATTTTAATGCACCTTGTGGGAGGCTTTCCTGGCAAAGTGAGAGAGAAAAGGCAGGTTTGCAGCGCCTGTGAGAGCCGGGGAGCTGCGGGGGAAGAGCCGCATCTTCCCGCGGGAGTGAAAAGGCATCCCTGGCACGCACAGCCACACCTCACGTGCCGGGCCACGCGCTCATTAAGGTGATTAGCATTTAAATGAGGGTGTTGTGGCCGCGCGGGGCTCTCTGGGTGAGGAAGGTACTGGAACGCGCACGGAGCTGATTGACTGTGCCTCCATCTGCACCGCAGCGGATCCATCCCGCGGTCCTGTGCTGGGTGACCACGGCGGGAGGATTTTGCTGGTGAAACCCCTTCGGCCAGAGCTGAAACCCTCAGGTGTGAACCCTAATTTTGACCCGAAGTTTCCTCGTGAGAATTTTAATGGCTTTTAACATCTCGTTGTAACGTTGGTGATGTTTTGGGGGGTTAAAAAAAAAAAGGAACCAATTGTCTGCTAATTTTTTTTCAGCTTTATTCTCTAATACACGGGGAGAAAATAAATGTGCAGGAGTCCCTGATGCTCCTGCAGTCACAGTGGTTACTTTTTTTCCCAGTAAAGTCCTGTTGCTGTTTTCAAACATCTTTGAAATCAAAGTCCACTGAACCCACGGGAGAAGGCGAATCCGTGGCAGGATGTTCCTCCATCTCCAGGTTGCTCAGACGAGGGAAAAAACAGCTTCTCTTCCCCAAGGAAGACCAAAGCCCGGCAGGGGAGGGCGCTGGGAATTTAAAGTGTCAGTGCTGGGGCCGAGCAGGGGGTTGGGACCCCAAATCTGATGTGCAGAGAGCGGCAATGAACCATCAGCCACGGGAGCATCATTTGGGCAAGGAGTGGAACCCCCCCCAGCACCGACTGGGGACATGGGGAGGGGTCCCAGATGCTGGGGAAGGATTCCAGACCCCGAGGAGGGGCCTCAGACCTCAGTGAGGGGTCCCAGCACCTCACTGTCCCCGTACTCAGCACTTCTGCACACAGGGTGGCAAGAGAGTGACCTGCTTTTGCTGGTGGTGGCCTGGGTGTGGTGGCAGGGGGATGGGGGCCGGGCAGCACCTCTGGACGGGTGGGTGGCACCTCTGGACGGGTGGGTGGCACCTCTGGACGGGTGGGTGGCACCTCTGGATGGGTGGGTGGCACCTCTGGACTGGTGGGGGGCACCTCTGGACAGGAGGGGGGCAACACGGGACGCAGGGGCGGCGATGCTGCAGGGGCAGGGGCTGCAGGACCACGGGGGGACTGTCATCCTCGGGGGGACTCTGCTCCACCCTCCTCCTGGGCTTCCCGCAGGACTCCTGGTCCTGGCAGGGCGGGGAGGGCCGGTACTGCTGCAGGGGCCGGCGGTGGATCCTGGCGGGCGGGGGGCACGGGGGGGGTGTGTGGTTCACCTCCACCCGCCGGCGGGGCTGGCAGCTCTGCTGGGGTGGGCACGGCTCGGGGGGCTGGCAGCCCTGGGAAGCGCTCTGGCAGGACCCATCAAGGTCGTGGCTGAGGCTCCCGGGGCTTTCGTGGCAGCTCCCGCTGGATCTGGGCCATGTCCCGGCACAGCCCGAGCTCTCGTGGCACAAGTCCTGGTCGCTGAGGCCCTTCTGGTAGTGCATCCTGGGGCAGAGATCATGGAATCATTCCTAGAATCTTTGAGGTTGGAAAAGCCCTCCCAGGTCACTGAGTCCCCCCTGTTCCCCATCCCCACCTTGGTCCCCAGCCCAGAGCACTCAGTGCCACATCCAGTCCTTCCCTGGACACCTCCAGGGCTGGGGACTCCCCCCCTCCCTGGGCAGCCCCTGCCAAGGCCTGACCACCCTTTCCATGGGGAAATTCCTCCTGATGTCCAACCTGAGCCTCCCCTGGCACAGCTTGAGGCCGTTTCCCCTCCTCCTGTCCCTTGTTCCCTGGGAGCAGAGCCCGACCCCCCCCCCGGCTTCCCCCTCCTGTCAGGGAATTCCAGAGCCAGAAGGTCCCCCCCTGAGCCTCCTTTCCTCCAGGATAAGCCCCCCCAGCTCCCTCAGGAGTTCTCCTCAGGTGACTCACAAGCCATATGATCAAGCCCTCGGGAATAAACCGTCTGGGAAAAAGCAACCAAACCACAACTCCTTTTTTTTTTTGCCATTTCAGTGAAAAAATAGTGAGGAACCTGAGAGAGCTGAGAGAATCCAACTCACCCTGGGAGCGGGACGGACGGGCTGGGCAGGGAGTCGGAGTTCTGGGGACAGAGCTGGGGCTGAAAGCTTTTATATGTGGTCAAGCTCTCTTGGGAATGAGACATGCCCTGGGAATGAGGAGCCGAGCTCTGCCACGGCCATGTGTGTGTTTTGTTCTGGCACTTGCTGTTGGATTAATCAGCCCCAATTAGCATCTCCCTCGGTGGAACGTCAGCTCAGCTCCTTTGCATGTGCACTGGCCCATTATCTAATTAGTTCTCCCACTGGTCATGCTCAGATGTGCTGTTACCTCCTGTCAGTCAGATGGGATCCTGGGATAAGGATACCTGGAATACCGGGATGCTGAGTGATGTGCCCAAAAGGAGACTCTCGTGGCAGTGGGAAAACCACAGGAAGGCCCAGGAGTCCTTCCAGAGCGTGGGGAGGGAATCCTGGGTGACATCAGGACCATGAGGAACAGCAGGTGTTGCTGCCCCGTGTGTGACTGGAAGACTTGAGGTCCAAACCCAGGATCCCTACGGACACCAGGAGCAGGGATGGACCAGGGCAGGCTGGGGATGGGATGTTTATTCCCTTATTTAAATGAATTCATTCCCTTCCAGGTCAGGAGCACCTCGGCCAAGTGAGTGACTACGGCAAGGAAAAGCCTTTTATGTGTGGAAAATCTGCTTTTATGTGTGGAAAATCTGGAATGAGGGCAGCCAGAGGAGCAGTGACCTCATGGACCAACGATTCCAGCATATCCAGCTTTCTGAAATTTTCCTTTGACCCATTTTCAGTGCAGCTGCTCCATTTTGCATTTCTGTGGACGGGTCGAGGCATTTTTAAGGACCAGGAAAACATCTCTGCCAGCAGCCCCCAGGGCAGGAGGCATTTCCATGCACTCCCTCCACGGTGGAGCCTCTCCAAGGGATGCTCAGAGGTTTGTCCAGTGGAATTTGGGTCTGAATCACCAGGGAAAGCATGTGCAGAATTCAGGGGTGTGGTTTCAGGGCTGTGCTGGAGATAATTTATTCTGTAGCTGCAGGAACAGTGTCACTGCCTTGCAGGAAGCAGGGAAAGGTGGAAAAGAACTTGGTATCTGTCAAGGCCAATGAAGATTTAGATTTAGAACTCGTTGCTAGTGTCCCAGGATTATGCTGGGCTTGGATTTAAAAGAGTGGTTTTGGAGTCACTTCCCTTCCTGAGGATTTCACAAATCACCAAGTGCAAATATTTAATTTCTTAATCTTGTCTCTTAAATTTTGCCATATTTGAATAGAATTCCAGATAAATTAGGTACTATTTCTGAATCCATCAGGCTGGACTTATATCTGGGGCTCTGGGCAACCTGGTCTGGTGGGAGATGTCCCTTCCTGTGGCAGGGGGTGGAATGAGATGATCTCTAAAGTCCCTTCCAACCTAAACCATTCTATGATTCTGTGATTCTGCCACTGACTCCCTCCCTCTGTGCAGACCACACTTCCTGGACCATTTAAACTTACTGACAAGATATCAAACCTCTTAAAAGGTTTATCAAACCTTTTAAATCTCAGCAAATTCCCTGGAAAGAATTCCATTAGGAAAAAAGACCTTTAGCTCTGGCTTTAGGGCTGCACAGATGCTTTGATTGCAAACTGTGTCTCCAAAGTCAAAGCAGGGGGAAGAGAATGAAACTGGGTGACCAAGGGGTTGCTGAAACAACACTGATGAGTCCTGCTTTCCCTTGGATGAGAGGCTGACCCACCACTCTGGGGTGTTGGAATCAGCAGAATGACAAATAGTTGCAAAATTAATTACATTAAGAAATTAAACAAATGCTAAAAATGTCCCAGACCGGAGCTCTGGTTTAAAAGAGAAAGATAAATGAATAAATGAATAAACATAACCCAGGAGTTTGCAGGATCATAACTGACACATTTTATTATGATTCACGACTAATTAGAGGTTAAAGGGAGGAAAGGGAGAACTGACAGCATCCAACATCCCACACACCCAGGGAAGAGGAGCAGCGGGCCCAGGGCTCACGGAGGGAAATCCCACCCAGCGCTGGGCGGCGACTGCACGAGCACTGGGTGACCAAAGGCAGGCTAAGGACAGGAGATCTAAAGTCTCTAAGCAAAGCAGGGGTGGTGTCCAGGTCCATATCCACGTTTGGAATCACAGGTGAGCCGGGAGGGCAGCGGGCAGGGCCGGGGGCTCAGTTGCCGCCGCAGCAGCCGCCGCAGCAGCCCCTGTTGTTGTTGCTGATGGTGTAGCAGCAGGACATGGGCATGCAGCAGGACTGCACGGGCATGCAGCAGGGGCTGCAGCACTGCATGGGGGAGCAGCACATCGGGGTCTTGCAGCACGAGGGGGTGCTGTAGCAGGTCATGGAGTAGCTTCCTCCTCCGCAGCAGCCGCAGCCTCCGTTGGGCATCTTGTTGGTTGGAGAGTTGGCAAAGCTGGGAAGAATCACAGAATGTGCTGAGCTGGAAGGGACCCACAAGGACCATCCAGTCCAACCGTCAGCCTGCACAGGCCCATCCCCAAGAGTCACACCCTGTGCCCCAGAGGATCATCCAAACCCTCCTGGAGCTCTGGCAGCCTTGGGGCTGTGCCCACTGCCCTGGGGAGCCTGGTCAGTGCCCAACCACCTCTGGGGGAAGAACCTTCTCCTGATGTCCAACCTGACCCTGCCCTGACACAGCTCCAGCCATTCCCTGGCTGCTGTCCCTGGTCCCCCCAGAGCAGAGCTCAGTCCTGCCCCTCCTCTGCCCCTTCCCAGGAAGGTGGAACTGCAGAGTTTGGTTTTTTTCTCTGCCTGAATCTCCTGGTTCTTTAGGCAGCTTAAAGCCTTCTTATCCCAAAGTCCATCCCAAAGTCCCTGGCATCTGGGATCTCAGGGACAGCTCCATGTTTTTGGGTTGGACACCCGTGCACTTGGAATATTGTCCAGCACTGGTTCCATCAGAGGGAAACCACCCAGGCAAAGCTGGGAGGAGCAGAGAGAGTCTGCGACCGGGAGCAGGAGGTTTGGAAGTACAGAATTCATTCAAAGCTCTGGTTGTGCTCAACTTGGAGGTTTGAGGAGGTGAAACCAAGGGTTGTCTTGTTTTGTAAATCTTGGTTGTAACTCCTCTTTTTCCTCCAATGTCGGTCCCGCCTCCTCATTCCAGGGCATCCCTAATTTCTTAGGAAGAGCAGCCCAGCACAGTGCATGCAGTCCTCAGGCTGGGCCCTCCTGGAATGTTCTCCATCCCCCTGCTCTGCCTGACCCTGCTGGTGCTCCTGGAGCCTCCTTTAATATTTCCAGGCCCCGTAACTCCTCGTGCAGAGTTTATAGAAGCCCAGCTCCCAAACCCCATCCCAGATCCCCAGTTAGATCAGGATACTGCTCTCAGATATCCAAGATTTCCTTTTGGGGAATGAAGGGAGATTCAGAAGTTCTCACTTACCCTGTTGAAGAGTGAGGAGAGGTGAAGGGAGGAGAAGACGAGCGAATGAAGCGAGCTGGGCCAGGAGACCTTTTATAGTCCTCAACACCTTCCTCCTGGAAGTGAGACAGCCATTGACCATCCCAGTTTCCCTGTTTACCAACCCAAACCCATATTTTTTAGCTCTACGTGTCGCCTGGTATTTGCATTTTGCCCTATTACTTGTGATCACTACCTTTGTTGGGCCCCATAATTGTTTAGCCTGCAGATAATCAAAGGGCTTCTATGAATACTGATGAATTTGTCCTCCCCACAACCTTGCAAGGGAGCCAGAAAAATGCATCCTCGTATCTGTTTGACAAAGGCAGGCAGCGAGGGCCGGGGATGTTCTGGGCCTTACTCAGCACTCGCCGCTGCTGAGTCAGTGCAAGGCCCGAAACTGAGCCCCGGCCTCGTGTCTCTGGGCCTCGTGATGGGTGGTTTCATCAGGCTGGTGTTTGAAACACGGGTTTGGGAAACGTCATGGAAATGGGGCTGTTTGTTCCTGTCACGGGGACGGGCACGTGAGGAGGGAGCGAGAAGTGATGGGGACCCGTCGGGAGTCACCCGAGCTCGGGGCTCAGTCACCCGCACGTGAGTCCTGCAAGGCTGTGGAATCAAGGCATGGTTTGGGCTGGAAGGGACCTTAAAGATCATCCATTTCCACCCCCTGCCATGGGCAGGGACACCTTCCACCAGCCCAGGTTGCTCCAACCTGGTCTTGGACACTCCCAGGGATGGGGCAACCACAACTTCTGTGGGCAACCTGTGCCAGGGCCTCCCCACCCTCCCAGGGAAGGATTTCTTCCTAATATCCATCTAACCCTCCTCTCTGTCAGTCTGAACCCATTCCCACTCATCCTGTCACTCCAGGCCCTTCTAAATAGTTTCTCCTCATGTTTCTTGCAGGATCCCTTCAGGCCCTGAAAGGCCACAATCAGGTCACCCCAAAGCTTCTCTTCTCCAGGCTGAACAATCCCAACTCTGCAGCCTTTCCTCCCAGCAGAGCTGCTCCATCCCTCTGCTCCATCCCTCTGCTCAGCTCCCCCGGAGTGGCTCCAGCAGCTCCATGTGCTCCCTGGGCTGTTCCCTGGGGCTGGAGCAGCTCTGCTGGGGGGTCTCAGCTCTGCTGAGGGGTCTCAGCTGAGGGGGCAGAATCCCCCCTTGCCCTGCTGCCACAGGGGAGTTCTGGGCTGGGTCATGTCCAGCCTCTCCCCCACATCTCACCCTCATGCACCCCGAGAGCATCTTTGGGGTGCCAAAACTATCTTTGATTTTTGGTTTGTCCAAACTTTTGCAAATCCAGTCTGGGGGGGGGTCAGGTTTGTGTGCAGGCATTGCTAAACCAAGGTTGGGGTTTGTGATGCTTTGCTGGGACTGCTTTCCTAGAAACCCCTTCAAAACCTCTGTATTGAGTATTCCCTTCTGAATAGTTATGATTTTATTTATTAATTTTATTTTTATTAATATTTTATTAATATTTCTCTTTTACATTAAAAATTTAAGGGGCAGCTCTGCCTGTGCAGGCAGCAACACGAGGAATGGTGGCCCTGGGACTGGGTGTGATGCAAGTCAACGAGTCCCTCCTGCAACCTCCCCTTCCATCCTCCTGAAATCCTCTTTGCTGAGCCCTGGTCCCAAAAGGAGCACCCTCAGCTCCTCACCAGGGAGGGAGGGGCTTTAGGTGGGTGCAGGACCCTCTGTGGGTGTTGGAAATGGAAGGAGCCCAGAATGAACCAAAGGATGAGAAGGTTGAGGTGACCAGCACAGAGAACTGGTCCTGCCTGGGCTCACGGAGCTGAGTGGGAGGTGAAACCATTATCTGGGAGGGAAAGAGGAAGGGAGGAAGGTCAAGGTAAAGCAGAGCCTTGGGCAGGGTGGATGAATCCTTGTTTAACACTTTGCTCTGGGGCTCAGTCCTGGCAGGAATGGGAGGTTTGGGAGGAATTTTTTCCACGGTCTGAAATTGCAGCTCCCATCGGAGGAGCTCGTACATTATCCTGGGAGCTGCCTAATGAGAGGATGGTGGAGCCTGCCTGGCGAGTTCCCTCTGCTTCCTCACATCCCTGGGGATCCCTGGGGTGCTCTGCAGAGGGGTCCTCTCGGGTGAGCTGCCCCCAGCCCCCAGGATGATCACAGTGGCCTTGCTTTGCTTTCTGCACAGTGCAAAGGGGGAGCAGATTGAGATTTTAGTGCTGTTTCAGCCCTGCAGGAAACGCTGCCAACTCCTTTCCAGGCTTCCCTGGCATGAGAATAATTCCTTGAGTGAAATACTGGAGAACAGCACATGTAATTGCAACTTCTCCAGACAGGGCAGAAGAACACGTGTGGCATTTCCTCCCCAGCAGGTCCCCTCTGAGGAGGAACCAAGTTCCCAGCCCAAGAGAACTGATTTATTTATTCACTTACAAGGAATTAATGGGGCAGAAGTGAAGGCAAATGCTTCACTTGTGCCTCCAGAGGGAAATTTTCCATAGGCAAGTCCTGCAACTGTGAGAAGGGCTGATCCAGGGGGGCATTTCCCACCAGGGGAGTCGTGTCCAGCTGTTGGTGTAACCGAGGTGCTCAAACCATCTTTGGGGAGTGGGATACGGATCAGAATGCAAGGAAGGGACATATCAGTGTGAAAACAGAGCGAGAAAAGGGCATTAAACGCATAAAAAGGACTGTGGTGCAGTTTTTGAGGGTTTTGGTTCAACTCCAGCTGATCCTCTCACTCCTCAAAGGCAGCGGAGCTTTCTCAGGATTTGTCCTCCCACTTCAACTCAGTATCTGGTTGTTTTAGCAGAGGCAAGACCTCTATCTCCTAAGTGTCAAACCGTTTATTTGGCTGTCTGTAGGTCCTGAGGCAGATCTCTGGCTGCTTGAAATCCAGGGAGCTTTCCTGTGTCAGGCTGTTTCAGAAGGGGCTCATGTCCTTCGTGAGTTCATTGTCTTATTTTCGCAGGATCACAGAATGGTTTGGGTTTGGAGGGACCTTAAAGCTCACCCCATTCCACCCCCTGCCATGGGCAGGGACACCTTCCACTACCCCAGGTTGCTCCAAGCCCTGTCCAACCTGGCCTTGGACACTCCCAGGGATGGGGCAGCCACAGCTTCTCTGGGCAATCTGTGCCAGGGCCTCCCCACCCTCACAGGGAACAATTTGTTCCCAATATCCAACCTAAATTTCCCCTCTGTCAGTCTGAACTCATCCCCCTTGTCCTGTCACTGCAGTTCCTGATGAACAGTCCCTCTCCTACTTCCCTGTAGCCCCTTCAGACACTGGAAAGCTGCTCTGAAATCTCCACACCACCTTCTCTTCTCCTATTTTCTTCCCATTTCTTTATTTTATACTGGGTGGAGAAATATTGCTCACAGAGGTGCCAGAAACCCAGCTGGTGCTTAAATTGAAGCATCAGGGATGCCCTGATTTTCTTTGTCCAGGAACCCCCCCCTCACCCCCATTTAACACCTTGGAAATAGGAACATCCCAACCCTGGAAAAACACCCAAGGAAAAGGCAGCGAACAAACACATCAACTCCAGGAGGTTTGCAGGGTCACAAACTACAGTTTATTGGGGTTGGTTTTTTTTCCAGACAGATTGAAGCAAAACAGTGACGAAAAGAATTCAACATCCCACAAACAGTGACGAAAAGAATTCAACACCCCAAGAGGAAAGCAAAGAGCAGGACCAGGGCTGGCAAAGGAAGATCCCGACGATCGCTGGGGAGCGGCTTCAAAGCCCTTCACGAGCACCTGGGGACGGAGGGCAGGAAGAGAAGGTAAGATCTACATCTCTAAGTGAAGGAGGAAGAACATTCGGGTTGTTATCCACATCCATATCCAAATCCAGCGGGGAGGAGCCAGGCAGGGCTCAGTTGCCGCCGCAGCAGCCGCCGCCGTTGTTGCCGCCGCAGCAGCCGCCGTTGTTGTTGCTGGTGATGGTGTAGCAGCAGGGCATGGACATGGGCATGCAGCAGGACTGCACGGGCATGCAGCAGGACTGCACGGGCATGCAGCAGGGGCTGCAGCACTGCATGGGGGAGCAGCACACGGGCCTCTTGCAGCCCTTGGAGCTGCTATAGCAGGTCACGGAGTAGCTTCCTCCTCCTCCGCAGCAGCCGGACATCTTGTTGGTTGGAGTGTTGGCAAAGCTGGAAGGAAAAGAGAGTTTGGGGTTTTTTTTCGCTGCCTGAATTGCCCAGCTTAAAGCATTCTTATCCCAAAGTCCATCCCAAAGTGGCTGGGGAGGTGCCTGGTGTCCAGAATCCCAGGGCAGCCTGTCCCTGAGATCTCCACGTTTTTGCATTGGATACACGTGCCTTTAGCACATGGTTCCATCAGAGAGAAACCACCCAGGAGGTGCCCAAACCCATCTCTGGTCCCAGGCCCATCTCTGGTCCCAAACTCATTTCTGGTCACAGACCAATCTCTGGTCCCAAAATCAATCCCTGGTCCCCAGATCTTCTGTAGGGCCTGGTCTCAAACCAGACAGCACTAAAAATCCTGCAGAAACCCACAGAAACCACGTCCAAAAGTAAAGGCAAGCAGCAAACTCCAACTTACCCTGATGACCAGGACTGGAGAGAAGTGGAGGTGAGTGAATGAAGACCCCTCTGCCAGGGAGCCTTTTATACTCTCCAAAACCTCTCCCCCTGGAAATGAGGCATTCCTTGGCTATTCTGACTCCCCTGGGGGTCACCCTGCACATCCTTCCCACGTGTCTTCCAGCATTTAATCTTCACCTCTTTCCTTTTGCTCACCTCCTCAATTCTGCCCCGTAATTACTCCTCCACACGAACAACAGACACAAATTTCCTAATGAATTTGCGTTAATGGCACCGGAGGCAGCTCTGAGGAAGCTCCACTTCCCCAGGGATGACCCCGGGACACACTCAGCAATGTGCCCGGGGCTGGGTGGGTGCTGAAGCAGTGGGAGAACCATGCCTGGAACTTGGAGATGTCCCCACTCGTGTGTCCCCTCTGCCCTTGGTGGGGAATTTTTGGGGACCAGTGGAAACTGTTGGTCAATGGGAATCCTTGTTTTCCTGTCCCTGGGGTCAAAGTTTAGGCTGAAGGGTTTCTTCTTTCTTAGCCTTGCTCTTGGGTCTCCCTTCAGGGGTCTGGGCCCTCACACTCCCTGCTTTTTATTTCTGTTATATATCAAGGGGTTTTTTTTTAATTTTCATCCATGGAATGGATGGATTAAATCAACCCCATGTGAGAAGAAGGTGTTGATGGTGCTTTCATGCCTTGAGAGGGGCCACCAACAAAAGATGAGAGTTCCAAGATGCTGAGGCAGTGCCTACTCATGGCAAATCACGTCCAGCAGACTCTGACTGTGGGGCTGATGTGGTGGCAGGTGATCCCTGGTGGCCGGGACATGAGGTATCTTCCCAGGATGCGACCGTGACGTTGGGTGTCCCTTCTGGAATTGTCCCCAGGGGAGCATTGTTTAGGTCACTGCATAATAGCCAGAAACTTGCCTGCAGGAAGCAGCGTCCTGCCTGTGTAAAGCCTCAGACATCTCCCCTGAATAAGTCACTCATCACGTTTTTATCGGGCTTTATTGTCGCCGTATTGGCCAAGATGGTCCCAATCATCACAGAAACAATAATTCTATAATCATAGAAATGTGGAATGGTTTGGGTTGGAAGAGAACACCAAAGGTCATCTAATCCAACCCTCCTGGATGGGCAGGGACAGCTTCAACTACATCAGGTTGTTCAGAGCCCTGTCCAACCTGGCCTTGGACACCCCCAGGGATCCAGGGGCAGCCACAGCTTCTCTGGGAAACCTGTGCCAGGGCCTCCCAACCCTCACAGGGGGGAACTTCTTCCCAATACCCAATCTAAACCTCATTTCTCTCAGTGGGAAGCCATTCCCCCTTGTCCTGTCCCTCCATCCCTTGCCCAAAGTCCCTCTCCAGCTCTCTTGAAGCCCTTTGGGCACTGGAAGGGGCTCTGAGGTTCTCCCTGGAACATTCTCCTCTCCAGGCTGAACCACCCCAACACTCTCAGCATTTATGGCATTTTTCCTGCTGTTAAATGTCATTTAATGTACAGTGGGGTCAGAAATGACATCTCCATGAAGTCCCTTTTACATGCCATGCCCTGTTCTGTGATGTCTTTGGGAACTTCTGTGGTGGTTCTGTGAGTTTGGGACCTGCAGGACCTTTGTGAGTGGGGCAGGATCTGACCCTGCAGCTTTTCCAGGTTGGATGGGGCTCTGAGCAACCTGGACTAGTGGAAGGTGTCCCTGCCCATGGCAGGGGGTGGAATGAGATGATTATTAAGGTCCCTTCCAACCCAAACCATTCCATGACTCCACGATGAAATTAATAATCACAAGATTTCCTTAACCAAGGCACTTCTGCTCTAGTTATGGTATAAAATATTCTCCTGCCAGTGAATTGTACATGATTTACCTCAGTAAAAGCCTCCTGAACACCTGAGAAGTGTTTTCAGAAGAGTCAAACAGGTAGAGAAGATGATTCTAACGCAGGTTGAGGAAGCAATCAAGCCAGTGCTCGGGGCACCTTCCCCAGACCTGCAATTCAGGGCTGACTCCTGCATTTTAATAGCAAAGAAAGTCCCAGCTGGGTAGGAAAGGTATCCCCGACTCATGTGTGGGCTATTCTAGGAATGAAGCTTTTAAGTTGTCTGTTGAGCCCTGGGTTTCATTCCAGCGCTCCGAGTCCAGGAAGGTGAGGAGGAAACGCTCTGCTCACGTAAGAACAATTCCCGTGGTTTCTGGGCTTTTATCTTTGGAAGATGGTAGTGGAAGAAGATGCTGCCTGTGCTCAGTGAGTAGTGAATTCCTCTCAGTACCTCTTGAAATACCCTTTCCAAGATAAGGGAGTTCCTGTACATCTCACTGGGCTCTAAAACTTCCTCCCGAGGGGTAACTCTGACCTCTGCTCTGTGTGACAGGGACAGGACCCAGGGAGCGGCTGGAGCTGTGCCAGGGCAGGGTTAGGCTGGATTTTAGGGAAAGGTTCTTCCCCCAGAGGGTGGCTGGGCACTGACCAGGCTCCCCAGGGCAGTGGGCACAGCCCCAAGGCTGCCAGAGCTCCAGGAGGGTTTGGGCAACGTTCTGAGGGACAGGGTGGGATTGTTGGGGTGACTGTGCAGGGCCAGGGGTTGGATGGATGGTCCCTGTGGGACCCTTCCAGCTCAGGACATTCCATGATTCTATGGTTTATGGAGTGGTGTGTTTTCAGGTGGTGGGATTATGCCTCTATCAGTCCATGTCATTTGAGTTTTAATTGCCTTAACCTTTAAGTTTTACAGTAAACGCTGAGTTGTGGCAGATGATCAGGAGGGGCAAGAAGGGATCCTGGAATCATGGAATGGTTTGGGTTGGAAGGGACATTGAAGATCATCCAGTTCCACCCCCTGCCATGGGCAGAGACACCTCCCACTATCCCAGGTTGCTCCAAGCCCCGTCCAGCCTGGCCTTGGACACTCCCAGGGATGGGGCAGCCACAGCTTCTCTGGGAAACCCATTGCAGTGGCTCAGGCTGCTCTGCTTCAGACAGGACCTAATTTGTGCCAGCAGACTGGGCAGCTCTTTGTTCCCTAAATGTCCTGCTGTGCCTCTGGAGCTCGTCTGCAGCCAAAGGCACAGATGGCACTGGAACAAGGACAAATTCTGGGCAAAGCCGGGAAAGAACAACCAAAAGAGCAGAGGTTGCATTTTGCTTAATGCTCAGTTTTATTGTCTACAAGCCAAGAGAGGGAAGGAAGAGTGATCACATTGCCAGCAAAGGGCTCCCAAGTCCCAACCACCAAGAAGAAAATGAACACCCCACTAATACCTAATAGCTCTTTGCCTTATATAATGGGTGATAAATTGAAGATACTCAATAACTAAAGGACAGAAAGAAGCAGCAGCTTAAGCTTGAAAAGAAGAAGAAGAAAATCCCTACGTGTTGGCTCCATCATGATGAGAACCAGAGGCAAACAAGCAGGTTTTCATCTCCTGGTGCCTGTTCTTGTCACACACCAGACATGGAGCTGGCAGAGGTGCTTTTGCCACCCAGGGACGGCTCAGCAGCTCTTCTTGATGCAGCACTGCTGGATGGGGATGCAGGGGACACAGCACTTCCTGACAGTAGTGCAGCACTGCACGGGGCTGCAGCAAACCACCACGGGCTTCTTCACCACGTAGGAGCAGCAGGAGGAGCAGCAGGGCCGGGGGACACAGCAGACAGACTTCTGGCACACCTTGGTGCAGCACACGGGCTGCTGGCACGGGTCACAGCACACAGTCTTCTGGCACGGGTCACAGCACACAGACTGGCACGGGTCACAGCACACAGACTGGCACGGGTCACAGCAGGGCTTCTGGCACGGGTCACAGCACACAGTCTGGCACGGGTCACAGGAGCAGGACTGCTGGCATGGATCACAGCAGGGCTTCTGGCACGGGTCACAGCAGACTGCCTGCTGGCATGGGTCACAGCAGGGCTTCTGGCATGGGTCACAACAGACTGCCTGCTGGCACGGGTCACAGCAGGGCTTCTGGCACGGGTCACAGCACACAGTCTGGCACGGGTCACAACAAGGCTTCTGGCATGGATCACAGCAGACTGCCTGCTGGCACGGGTCACAGCAGGGCTTCTGGCATGGGTCACAACACACAGTCTGGCA
>NW_020897950.1:180724-197315 GCF_003984885.1 Neopelma chrysocephalum
GGGTCACAGCAGGGCTTCTGGCATGGGTCACAACACACAGTCTGGCATGGATCACAGCAGGGCTTCTGGCATGGGTCACAACACACAGTCTGGCATGGATCACAGCAGGGCTTCTGGCAAGGGTCACAGCACACAGACTGGCACGGGTCACAGCAGGGCTTCTGGCATGGGTCACAGCACACAGTCTGGCATGGGTCACAGCAGGGCTCACAGCACACGGTCTTCTGGCAGGGGTCACAGCACACAGACTGGCACGGGTCACAGCACACTGTCTTCTGGCACGGGTCACAGCACACTGTCTTCTGGCACGGGTCGCAGCAGCAGGACTGCTGGCAGGGGCTGCAGCACACGGTCTTCTCGCAGCACACGGTTTTCTGGCAGGGGCTGCAGCACACGGTCTTGGTCTTCATGACGGAGCAGCATCCTGTGGAGCAACATCCAGTGGAGCACATGTTGTTGGGAGTGTGGTTGAGGGTGGACGGAGCGAGGACCTGAAACACAATGGACTTTCAGACATGACCCATCTTTCCAAGTCTAGTGTTTATTTTGGCATAGAAGTGCTGCTGCCTCAAGCTGTGGGTGGTACCCACGTCCCACCCTCCTTCCTTGAGGTGCCAAAGTTCCTTGAGTTGCCAAGAAAGATCCTTACAGAAATCAAGCCACCTGTCACTATCCCAGAGAGATTTCATCCAACTTCCCTCCTCCCTGAAGATCACTCCCTGAACTTGCACCCCAAGAAGCTCATTTTCCACTCTGCCCTCCCTACTTTTTGCAAGACACAATAGACCAAATCCAGGCTCAAAAGGTCTGGATTTCCTAGAGAGCTGCAGATCATGGAATCATAGAACAGTTTGGGTTGGAAGGGACCTCTAAAGGTCAATCCAGTCCAACGCCCTGCAAAGATCAAACACAAAGACACATTTCCATTGACCAAACCCCAAACCATCACCACCACTGCTAATAGGTACCACTTACCGTAGCAGCTGAGAGGTGAAGTTGTGTGAGGAGCAAAGGGACCTGGAGACCTTTTATTTAGCTCGGGCTTGTCCTGCCGGACATGAGGTACCCCCCAGCAATTCGGGATTTACGCACTCAGCCTGCACTTATTCACCCCATGGGCCTTCAGCTGTTTAGTCTTTGCCTCGTGGGTTTTGACCAAGACCTCAATTTTGTGTCATTATCAATTTGTTGTGTGAATTTTTTACAGTTTTTTAATGTCAAGTTAATTCTTGTGGGATTCTTTAAAGGGTTTTTTTTCTGCTCATTTTGCATATGGTAAAGCTGCTACATTGAGATCCTCCGTGGCTTGTTCAGCTGGAGAGAGCTTAATTAACATCAAAATCCTCATTAAGATTGAGGTGCAGTGGATTCCAGAGGCTTCTGGATGTCAGTTGCTCCTTGATATGATTTTTAGAATAGAATTCCAGGAAAATTAATTCCATGGCCTCGTGTTTTGTGTCTGAATGAAGAAATGGTGAAGCCCAGTGGGGTCTCTGGTCATCAGAAGGACAAATAGGGAACAGAAAGTTCTTGAGATCTCGCCCCTCTCTGCCTCATCCCATCCGTGCATGGGACAACACTTGGCCTTGGAATAGAATCATGGAATCATGGAATGTCCTGCATTGGAAGGGACCCACAAGGATTGTCAAAGTCCAACTCCTGGCCCTGCACAGCCCCACCAATCCCACCATGCCCAAACACCCCCTGAGCTCTGGCAGCTCAAGGCCTTGCCAACATCATTGCCAAGACAATTCAGGTGCCCAGGACTGTGCAAATTCCCCGTGGAAATCCGGAGTTCGGGTTGAGTCGGGGTCCGTATTTTTCCAACTCCTTTTTGACGTATTCAAATCAAAGCCAAATGCAAAACCCCTCTGGAAGTTTTGCATCCTGTTTATGCTCAGCACAACTCGATCTGCAAAATTCCTATTCAATTCTTTTCAAATTCCACTTTGCCCTCGAGTAATGGAAGATCCACCTACGGGTGTGATTTCTGGAATAACTCTGTGCTCACCTCTCAGTCACCCGTGGACGGCCATTAGTGCTGATGATAATGATCACCCTGTGATTATTCATTAATGACGGACGTTAATATCTGCTTTGCACGAAGGCTCCATGGGATGTCCTGAGCACCTCGAGGATTTCAAATTAAACCACATCTTTATAAAATATTATCTCTCTGCTGTCAGAGGAAATTCAGGGGACTCGGGACCGTGACTGACGTGATGGAAGGTTTTGTGTCTGAGGTCACCCCGAGGAGAAGGGCTGATCCTGCTGCTTGGCCACCCTCCCCTGTGTCCTACAGCTTCTCTGGAGACACCCTGAGTTCTGCTGAGGTGAAGGAGTGAAGATTTAGGCTGTGTTTGCTCAGCCAGGACTAAAATCTTGGATGCTGAGGACGATAGGTCATCATGAACCTCCTGTTTGACTTCTGGGGACACAAAGCCTCTGTTTTCACCCAGTTCTGTTGGGCAACTTCTGTTCAAACTTGGCTGTATTGCAGCTTGGAGGAGCTGCTCTTGCTTCGAGGGGTTCAGAGGGCCATGAAGTCACCACTTCTCCAGGCAAGGTCTTTCCAAGGGCAATGTTCCTGCTCACTAAAACATGGGCTAAATTGAGCTCAGCCTCATGCTACTGAGCAGGTGAGACCAGGTCACTGCCACACATTATCATCTAATTAGAGATTGAGATTTATACACCAGCTGAGTACCTGCACCTCTTCAAACAGCCAAGGGGATTCCTGAGCCTGCAGAGAAATTCCAGGAGAATCCAACACTGGAAATATGGGGAACCCTGAGCAGGGAGGTAAAGTAAGAGATGTTGGTGAAAATAAGGCAGTTTTATGTGTGACTTTGTATGGATTTGGTGCATTGCTTTATCCAGAGAGCCAAAACCCCCACTGCTAGAGCTGGATGTGAGTATCAAAAGTGTCTGAAGCTCTGTGAGATGGATCTGCAGGGATCCCATGGGGAGACCCATCACCGATTTCACAAAAGATTCAACCTAGAGACATAAAAAATTCCCAATTAAATTTTGCATGGAGTGAAGGGATTTAGGAGGCTCCATAAGGTGCCAGGAGTAGAGTAACACCCCTCTCTCTGTTTGGATTGGAGAACTATGGATGCAGTGAAGCAACCCTTGCTGGGAAACAAATTCCTCCTCATTAATCCTTCGGGGATTCCCGCAGTTTATCCTGGTTGTGAAAATCTGCTGTTACGTTATTTAACACATATTAAGCAGAGCAGAAACGTCCCTTTAGGCTGTTTAGAGTGCTCTCCTCTCCAGGCTGAACACTCCCAACACTCCCAGCCTGTCTCCATAGGGGAGGGGCTCCAGTCCCTTCACCAACGTCGTGGCCTCCTCTGGACTCACTCCAAGGCACAGAAATGTTCCGTGGTCAGTCACAGAGGAGAAAGTTGGAGTCCTGGGGCAGCAAGAGAAAGTCTCAGCTTGAAGACAAACCCACTGCTGTGGACACAGAGCTCCCCCACCTCAAAACCCACCTGCAGGGAGGGCAAGAATGAGTCAGAAACTGAGTTTTTAGCGCAGCTGCCAAGGGTCGTGTGAAGATGAGCCACCTCTTGGCAAGGAGACAACCCATGTGCAGGTGAGTAATTAATTGCTCTCTGCATCCCATTGGCCACTTTTCCTTTTCAGCCTGTTCCTCTATAATGACGATTTTCTCCATAACCTGTAAATAGGGAATTCCCATTCCTTACAGACCAACTGCTCATTTACTGGGCATTGCAGAGCTCAACTCATTCCAGCCTGTTTCCCACGCCTGGGATGAGTGGATGAGTCACCCCAGGGAAACCTTCCCTTATTTTACAGTGGAGAAATTGTTTAATTGAGGGTGTTCCAAGGCAAGCTGCAAACCCTGCAGGATTTGCTTTGTTTTGCTTCCAAAGGCAGCCGTAGGAAAGCAGGAACATGCAAGGAAAACATGAATCCACAGGTCAGGCCCCTGGCTGGAAATCCAAACCCCCCAACACGTGCTGAGCTCAGTGCAGGGATTTGTTTCCAATTAACCCTCCCAGCCCTCTGTGTGAGGTGCTCCTGGAATCACTGCTGGGAGCTGCAGGCATTTCCCATGGCTTTCATGTGTCCTTGGCATTCCTCCTACTTGAGCTGCTTTCACCAGGGATTAAAGCACAGCTCCAAACCCACAAGAAAACATAGATGCCACCAGACAAGCACAGAATCCCAGGACTGCTGAGGTTGGAAAAGACCTCCAGGATCATCCAGCCCACCCTGTGCCCCATCCCCACCTTGTCCCCAGCCCAGAGCACTCAGTGCCACGGCCAGTCCTTCCCTGGGCACCTCCAGGGCTGCTGGGCACTCCCCCACCTCCCTGGGCAGCCCAGGCCAAGGCCTCACCATCCTTTCCAGGAGGAAATTCCTCCTGATGTCCAACCTGAGCCTCCCCTGGCACAGCTTGAGGCCGTTTTCCCTCCTCCTGTCCCTTGTTCCCTGGAGCTTCCCAGGGGGTTGTTGTGATCCCAGTGGAGAACTCGAAACTTGGCCTTGTTAAACTCATACCTTGGCCCATCGATCCAGCCTGTGTGACAGAGTGGTGACTAAAACACCCAGAACTGCTCGGTTGGCTTGAAACACCATTTTTATTGTCTTGCTGGAGAGCGAAGCAGCAAAGCAAGGAGGAAACTGTTCCCAGCGGAGAGGGGACAAACAGCTCACAACTCATGAGGCCAAGAGGCTTCACCCCAAAATGGTGTCACCCCCAACCCTTCTTAGGACTGTTTGCCTGGAGAGAAGGCTGGAGAAAGGCTGGAAAGCCATGAGCATGGTGCTGAGCTTGAGGCCTTGGGCGAGGAACGAGGCGGCGCATCCGGGTGCCGGGGTCGGATCCTTCCTCAGTACTTGGGGTACATTGGTGGCATCTTGCAGATGTTCTTGGTGTACTGGGGGCAGTAGGGGGCCGGGGGGCAATAGCGCTGCACGGGGGGGCAATAACTCTGCAGGGGGGAGCAATAACGCTGCACGGGGGGGCAACAGGGGGTCACGTAGCTGAACTTCTGCACAGGCTGCCTCTGGATGGTGTAGTGGCAGGAGGGCCCCGAGTCGTGGCAGGAGCGGGATCTGTGGCAGGAAGATCTGGATCCGTGGCAGGAGGACTCGTAGTCATGGCAGGACCCCCGGGAGCACATCTTCTGGAGTATCAGCAGAGCTGTGTGGAGCAAGAGATCAACGTGGTGAGAGGAGACCCCGGTTCACTCCTTGTATTCTCCCCCTTTTTAATAATATTTTTCTCTACATCTCCAGTCTTGAGTCTCCAGCTTCTCTTTCTTTTTTCCTGCCTAATCCAGACCCAACAACCCCAATGGATCTCCTGGGCGTGCTCTGGGAGCTGCTGTGTGGAATCAGGTCCCTACAAACCAACTGGAGCCCCGTGAGCCCATTTCCAAACCCACCTCCCTTGTGAAAGAGCTCAGAGTTTGTGCCACCCGAGGATCCCTTCGAGTGCCTTTGCTGCCCCTTCCCGGTGATCCCCATCCCTCCACCTGCCATTCCCTCTTCCTCAGGGGCACAAGGAGGAACTTAACCAAGTCCCAGCTCCCAGGAGGTCCATAAAAACCTCTTGTGGAGTTTTCTTCTCTCTCAGCAAGAGCAGAAATAGTAAAATTGGTCTTACCCTCTTCAGCTGCAGCGAGAAGTTTCTGGAAGTGAAGGCGAGCGACTGAGGAGGACTGGGCTGAGCGACCTTTTATACCCTCCAAAGGTTATCTGGGATATGAGACACCCCTGTGCAATGACAGTTTAATTATTTCCGCTCTCAATCCCTATTTTTAGTGTTTCCTCTTTGACACACTGTGTTCCATCCCACAGTAATTCCCAACGCAGGGATTTTCGAAGGCACTTCTCTCCCGTTTCCTGGAGACTGACACTAATCTGACGGGTGTTAATTAGCTGGCCAGGGAATAACTGGGATTGCATCAGTGACAGAAAGGGCCCAGAAATGCTGACTCCTGGGGAAGGTCTCCCGTTGGGTGCAGGTGACAGCTCAGGACTTTAATTTGCCTGTTGCTGAAATGCCAAGAGGAAATGGGATTATCAACTGCAACTCCTGGGCATGGCACAAAGCTGGAAAATCCGGAGGGATCTCCTCGGTTCCCTGGTGTGGCAAAAAAGAAAATGTTTCTGGTTCTTCACGTGTTCCTTGAGTTGGCAGATGATTGGGATGATCCCATCAGATCATTCCACGTGAATCAAAGGTTATTAAGATCAGAGAAAAACAGCTGACGATGAGCTCTGTGCAAGGTAGGAGTGTATTAAGTTTTCCCATTCCTCGGTTTCTCTTTCCTTCACTGATATTTTTAAGCTTTTTTTCCACCTGACCTCACCTGCAGAGGAGTGTGGAAAGCAGAGGATTCAGAGAAAGAGAGCCAAAGTTTGAGCAAATTTTGGGTTCTGTCACTAAAGCTGAATTTATAACCCCATTTGACCCAGATTTTGAAGCCCAAGAAAAATAAACTCATCAACTTGAGGAAATGTTGCCCATTAGAGCAATTTATTGACTGAGGAGGAGAAGATCCTCCCAAAGTGTGGGTGTCCTGCAGCTTTTCTTCAGGCCAGAGGCAACACAATTGCTTGTGGTGAGTTCTGTGCAGCAAGGGAGGATGGCCCTGATTCCTCAGGGACATTTTGTGACTCAGTTGTGGGTCCCAACCCAAAACCTGCACTTGCCCAGCCACCAAAATCGGGGCTGGTGTGACAGTTCCTTCCTCCAGGCTTTGTCCTGGAGCATCACACTGGTGTTCCTCCAAAATCTTTCTACCTGGTCAACAGCCTTCCAAAAATGGGGTGCTGTTGGTTACACCCACTCAAAAGGCATCTCTGGAGCTTTCAGATTCGGGTCCTGTTAAAGAAAACGTGACCCTTCAAGAGTTCTCATCGTCCTCTGCTCACAGGCCTTCCAGGGCAGTTTGTGGCTTCTGTTTTCAGAGGCTCAGACGTGTTCAGGTATTTGAAAATATTTATATTTATATTGATTTGCCCAAGGTCTGGCATTGGGCTTGGAGGAAATTACTGCATGTTGAGAAAGAGCAACTGTGACCTACTTATTGCCCTTCTATTTAATAAGCTATCACAGAATACCAGGATCATTTAGGTTGGAAAAGCCCTCCCAGGTCACCGAGTCTCCCCTGTGCCCCATCCCCACCTTGTCCCCAGCCCAGAGCACTCAGTGCCACATCCAGTCCTTCCCTGGGCACCTCCAGGGCTGGGCACTCCCCCACCTCCCAGGGCAGCCCCTGCCAAAGCCTGACCACCCTTTCCATGGGGAAATTCCTCCTGATGTCCAACCTGACCCTCCCCTGGCACAGCTTGAGGCCATTTCCTCTTGTACTGTCCCTTGTTCCCTGGGAGCAGAGCCCGACCCCCCCCCGGCTCCCCCCTCCTGTCAGGGAGTTGCAGAGTTTGAATTCAAGTTGAATTCTCTGATCTTTTTTTCACAATGATGGGACAAAAATTTGTGTGGACCCCTGGAAGCAAGAGAAGCTTTGCTCTGCTCAACCCTTATGCCCATGTAGATTTTTGGTAGTTGAGAACTTTTCCCTCTCCTAATGTGTCTTCCATTCATTCCCAAATGAATGTGGGAATTATTTGCCACCAACTGTTGGGATACTTTGAGAATATGAGGAAATTTGACAGAAGAACCCAGAAAAAAATGTAAAAAAAAATCAAGGAAAAAGAGAATAAAGAAATTCAAAGACAACAAGGGTCTCATGAACTGCCAGATTTATTATTTCCCACACCCAGATGAGTCCGAAACAGAAAATGCACAACAGGCAAAGATCCCCAACAGCAATTAAAGCCCTGAATAATTAGAAAGGACATTTCCCAAATAATTAGAAAGAATGACACCACGAATGCTAATTAGGGGAACACTTCATCCCAAGGAGGGACATGGCAGGATTTCAGGGAGGAGGAGACGAGCCGTGGTCGGAGTGTCCGAGGGAGGAGCCGGTGGGTCCGGAGTCAGGGTTGGATCCTGTCAATACTTGGGGCAAGCTGGTGGCAGGTTACAGATGTTCTTGGTGTACTGGGGGCAGTAGGGGACCTGGGGGCAGTAGGGGACCTGGGGGCAATATGGGACCTGGGGGCAATATGGGACCTGGGGGCAATAGGGGACCTGGGGGCAGTAGGGGACCTGGGGGCAGTAGCGCTGCCCGGGGGGGCAGCAGGACGTCACAAAGCTGCATTTCTGCACCGGCTCCCTCTGGACGGGGTAGTGGCAGGAGGACTCCGAGTCGTGGCAGGAGGAGCGGGACCTGAGGCAGGAGAACCAGGATCTGTGGCTGGAAGAGCGGGATCCGTGGCAGGAGGACTCGTGGTCGTGGCAGGAGCTGCGGGAGCACATCGTTCCGGAGCGCTGGGAGGGAAGAGAGACCCCATCAGCCCGGCACAGCTGGGACCCACGGGGGCCTCCTGTGCCTTCCTTGGCTCTTGTTCTGTAGTGGGATGGGAAGTGTTGTCTTGCTGTGTTTTGTAATATCTGGGATGTCGTGGCCCTGCCAGTGACTCTGCCTTGGCTTTTGGGGGATGCTCCGTGATGGTCCAGCTCTGATGGGAATTTCCCAGCCAAGAAGCTACTTAAGGTAAAATTTAATTCTCAAACTGCACTGACTCGTCTGAGCTCTCTCCCCCTCCATCACCAGCGAGTTTGGGAATGAATTCCTTGCTGGCTCCTGAAGACTCTGTGTCTTTGTGGATCTGCTCCTTCAATTACTCCTATTTTTCTATCATCCCATCTATGAGCAAACCACGAGCACCCTTCGTGTAGCCAACATGTTCAGGAACCCGATCCCCCAAACCAAGGAATTTCTAAGTCAAAGGCAAGGTCTAAACACAGAACTAGTCCTCTGTGAACTTCTGTTGCTCAGGAGAAGATAAATCAATATAATCCAACTCACCCTTTGCTGGAGCAAGAGGAAGAGCGCGGAGAGCTGATGCTGAATGGAGGAGGAACAAGGCATGGCCAACTTTTATATCTTCCCAAGGGTTGTCCAAGGAATTAGGCATCTCTTGGCAATGCTGACACAAACACTCATATTCATATTTATCTTCTGTGTCTGGTTTTGAGCATTTCCGATTCGACGCCGTCAGGAAAAGCCATTATGACTTTTTCCTCAGCACTATAATAGACAACAACGAATTTCCCAATCTGCTTATAAGGGAATTTTGAAGGCTGAGGCACACTTACATATTAAAAATGCACCTAACCCTGGAGTTATTAAGTGATTTGTCGTTGGGCAACCAGGATTGCATCAATGTACAAGTCAGAGGTGTTGACTCCGGGCCCGTGTGTGCCCCTTGCTCTGCTCGGCACACTCACATTTTGATTGATGGGGTTTTTTTTCCTGACACAAGGCACTGTAATTAACAGCCCCAGCTCCCGGGGACTCGATTAGAGGGAGGTCCTGTTGACGAGCTCGAACGCACCCGACGCCTCAGCACAGGAGGTGACGCCAAAAGGACCTTCCCCAAATCCCATTTTTGTCATTCCGTTTGTGAATCCACCAACCCTCAACTGTTTCTCACTCCTGCTGCAACATCACCCTGTTTAATTCCTCCTCCAAGGAAGGAGGGGGTTCAAAGCCTTCTGTGTGAGGATTTTCCCTCCTGGCAACCTGTTTTCAGACTCAACTTGCTTTGGGGTCCCTTCTGATTTAAGCAGTTCTGTACTTTTTACTCATTTTTTTACCTTCAAGTTTCTTTCACAATGGCCCAAGATTTCAGGACAATAAACAAATCAATAAAATAAAATGGGTGATTATTCCTTTCCTGTGACTTTTATCCAGGCAAGCACCGCAGGAACAACTTGGGGGTTGGGGAATGAGATGATCTTTAGGGTCCCTTCCCATCCAAAGCATTTTATGACTCTCTGATTCTTTTTCCTGGTTTGGGTTGGAAGGGACCGTGCAGATCGTCTCGTTCAGCTCTCAGGCTCAATAATTTCAGCTGAGTCTGGTTGTTGAGCTCCCTGAGGAGCTGATGCAGCCGAACAGGCGCCGGCAGGAGGAACCGAGCCTGTTCTGGAAGGGATGGCTCAGCTGGACGTGCTGGAGACGGGGGAGATAAGGACAGTCCCAGGCTGCAAAAAGCAGACACACATTTAGCACATTTAGTTTTAAGTGCCTGCAATTGCCACTGGAAGCAGCAATTTGGAGCCCAGTGAAAGAAGGAGGGTTGGGAAAAAACCACTAAGGGCTCATTTGCACTTTTCAGACACCTCGAAACGTTTGTAATTCTGAGTCAGGGTGAGAAGTGGAGTGGGAGATGCTGCTGAGGGAGGGACTGAGTGAGGCAATTCTACACTAAATAGAATAATGGAATGGCTTGGATTGGAAGGGACCTGAAAAATCACCCCCTTCCACCCCCTGCCAGGGGCAGGGCCACCTTCTGCTATCCCAGGTTGCTCCAACCTGGCCTTGGACACTTCCAGGAATGGGGCAGCCACAGCTTCTCTGGGCAACCTGTGCCAGGGCCTCCCCACCCTCACAGGGAACAATTTATTCCAGATATAAATATATAAATATATATTCTGTATATAAATATATATAAATAAATAGGGTGCAGGTGAGCTCCTTGCACATTCACCTGCCCCAGAAATGTCTCTGCAATCACTGGCTTTTATTATTTTGAAACTTTCAGGGCATTTTGTGCTAAGTTTTAAGGAAAGAATGCAAAGGGGTGACTCAGAAGTCAGAGGTGACGATGATTCTCAGGTAAAGAGGTTAAAGAACAAACAAATATATCTAAAATATAAATAAACACATAAACGTAAATAAACAGATCATGAACTCTTTCTATTTTTGGAAATCAAATTTTATTGTCTCATCTGCGTGTTTTTGGGGGGTTGACACGTCCGTGTGTCAGGCACCAGGAATCATTCCCAGCTCCACGGAAAACCACCTCAGCTGGGTCTTTTGTGCTGAGTAAATGAAACCAAATTGGACTCATATTTTGGGGGAGATTCCAATCACAGACGAGGAATTCGAGGGTCAAATCAAAGACGGGAGAAGAGAACCATCAATTCAATATTTCAGGCACTGAGGGCACCTGAGGCAGGTCCAGGTTGGATCCTCCCGTTAATACTTGGGGTAGGTTGGTGGCATCTTGCAGATGTTCTTGGTGTACTGGGGGCAGTAGGGGGCCGGGGGGCAATAGCGCTGCACGGGGGGGCAATAACTCTGCAGGGGGGGGCAATAATTCTGCACGGGGGGGCAACAGGGGGTCACGTAGCTGAACTTCTGCACCGGCTGCCTCTGGATGGTGTAGTGGCAGGAGGGCCCCGAGTCGTGGCAGGACGAGCGGGACTCGTGGCAGGAGGTTTCGTGGCTGTGGCAGGACCCCCGGGAGCACATTTTCCCTGGAGGATCAGCAGAGCTGGAGGGAGGGGAGAGAGAGAGAAAAATGGTCACGTCATCACAGTGGCCACGATGGACATGATTACACTGACATTCTGCAGTTTGCTCTGGGATCCCCTGTTTTCTTCCCGATTTCTAGTGCTTTAGGGATAAGGAAGTGGTATCAGGTTTGATTGGGAGATGTTTTATAGCCCCGCCCCCAAACTTTTCTGGATGCAAGTTGCCTTTTAGAGAAAAATTGGTCAAAACTGTGCTGCCCATGAGCAACTCCAGACCCTCCAGTGCCTTCTGCTCAAAAACCTGAAGTCCCTTGCCCACAAAATCCTTTCTCTGTTCTCCCTCTGTATTTCCCACAAAATCCTCTGGGCTTTCCTCTCTCTGTATTTTCCACCATTTCTGTTGGTTTGGTTCGACTTGAGCCTCTGCCCAAAGCCTTTATTGTCATTTGATTTAATAAAACAGCTCCTGTGGGTGATAAGAACTTGGTCTCCAGCACAACCAAGGTCTAGAGGTGAGGATTGAGTGTCCTCCTCCAACTCTACCAAAACTTGCAGGAAAACAGGCAGTTTCATAAAGAAACTCCAGAGGAAGAGAAAAACTGGACTTACCCTCTCAGCAATGGGGATGGAGGAGTGTTGGAGCAGAGGAGTGAGTGAAGGGAGCTGGGCTGAGGAACCTTTTATACGTTTCCAAAGGGTTATCTGGGACATGAGACACCTCTAATTACACATCCCAGCCCATTTCTATCCGCTGTGTTCAGCTTCCCGTATTTTCCCTTTGATGCTCTGTGCTTTTGGGATGGTAATTGTCCCATAAGTTATTAATAGCACCTTAATTCCTTCACCTCCCTGTGAAGGAGATTGGAAGGTATTTCACAGGAAGTGACACCGAAACCGACGGATCTGCTCATGGACAACGTGGATCATGCCCAGGAGATGTTTGTAACCCAGAAGAACCAAGTCCTCAGTGTCACATGGACCAAGAGCTCAACGTGATCAACCTCCATGTGAAGGAAAAATGACTGTTGCTGTTAATTCCTGTGGATTATGGTTAGGGCAGGAATCCTGCAGCTGAGTTGCCCAATGGGACCGGATACGAGGGATTTGCATTAGCCCAAATAAGTCCTTCATGGGTAATTCCAACCCTATCAAGGATTTCTCCTCTTCTTTTTCTTCTTCTCTGACCCTGGCTGGGCACCAAAGTCCTGCCAGCAAACCCCCTCCAGTGTGGGCTCCTCTTTCCATGGCTGTAGATCCCCCTCCACCAAAACCTTGTCATCCAAACCCCACACGTGGCTTTAGGTCCTGTTTTAGTCTAATTCTGCAACGTGGTGTTGATGGCAGTGGGATCAAATCCTGGAACAAAATGGTTCGAGGTGAACAGAATCACAGGATGATTAAGGTTGGAAAAGCCCTCCAAGATCATCGAGTCCAAGCTTTGACCCATTTCCACCTTGTCAATGAGACCAGGGCACTGAGTGCCACATCCAGCCATTCCTGGAACATCTCCAGAGTGTCCCAAGTCCTGCTCATGCTCCCAGAAATGATTTGGTGATTTTCCTGTTCTTATTTTCCTCTGCCCTTATTGAATTTACTACTGATTTTCCCCCCAGATTTTAAATCAAACCCGTCTTTAGTTCTTCCTGGGAATCTTCAGCAGCTGAGCTGTGAGAAGGGGGAACACAGGAACACTGAAGGTGATATTTTGGACTATTGGCTGGGACAAAGTGCTGGTGTTGCTGTCATGTTTTCAGTCCTCAGCCGTGGCCTCTCTGCAGCTCTTGTGGAACAGGGATGCTCAGACAGGGATGAAGCTCAAACAAAAATAAACAAAGCAGTGGGAGAAACTCCCGAGCCCGGATTTTCCCGTGAATCACGGATGGACTTCGGGCTTCCATGCCCGGGAACAAGTCATGCCCATCTCACCCAGCAATTACATCTTCTTGTCCCATAAAAGGCAGGAATGTGTCAACACTGGGATGACATCGTGGATCAGACGTCAGGCACAAGGGATTTGGGGCGATGCTCCCCTGACTCACTGGGATCCCTCCAACTGCTCCTCTCCCAGCTGAGTTCAGTGTCACAGGGCACACAGTGACCCCCAAATCCTGCTCTGCAAAGCTGCTTTTGGGCTGCACTTGGGCCCAGAGAAGCTGTGGCTGCTCCATCCCCGGGAGTGTCCAAGGCCAAGTTGGAGCAACCTGGGACAGTGGGAGGTGTCCCTGCCACGGGAATTGGAATGAGATGAGCCTTAAGGTCCCTTCCAGCCCAAACCATTCCATGATCCCCCTGTTTCAGGCCATTCCCTTCAGTTTGACTTGACTTCTATCACTCCCCTGTTGTTGACTGAGGTGATTTGCCCAAAAATCTGTAACTTTAAGGAAACTTATCTGTAGACTCTGTGTTAACACACTTGGCTCTGCCTAAAACCAACCTGTGTGTTTGTTGTAAACAGTCCAAGAGAGAGATTTTCTATGGAACATTTCCCTGCAGAGAGACCCTGCACGGAATATTTCTCAGCATCTTTGCTGCCGTGGCCTTTGTGGCAGGGGGAGGTGGGGACAATTCCCTGCTGGATTTTCGCAATCTGCTGCCCCTGCTCCACTTCTCAGACGGGATGAGATAACAAAACCCCAGCTGGGCAGAGATCTGCTGTCTCTGCTGCTTGGGCCCTTCCCAAGTCTGTCCTTGGAGGAATGACACAACCTGCAGAGCCTCAGCTCTGCCAAGGGCGTAGGTGAAATCCTGGACTGCTGAGAGAGGCTCGAGGTTGGAGATTTTATCTCCCCTTCCCTCAAATGCTTTCAGTCAGACTCCAACCCAGCCTGGAGCCTCTGGTCTGGCTCGGGTTCAACCTCCAGTGTGGCACAGGCTGGGTTTGGCACAGGCTGGGTCTGGCACTGCCCAGGGGGTGCCCAGTGTGGGGGGCACAGGGACCATCCCTGGCACCACAAACCACCCTCGTGCCCCGTCAGAGCCGCACGTTTCTGATCCCCATGTCCCTCCCCTGCTCCTGCAGTCACGGGCCCTGCACACGGGGATGAGGCTCCTCGTTATTTTAATTAAGAGTAATAATAAAACAAATGCTAATAATAAGTTTCTCGTTCCTTTCAAAGGATCAGTGTAAAGCCTTTGCTAATTAAATATCTGGTGCATTACACACAATGCTGCTCTCGTCCCACAGAGCCAGGAACTCCTGCAGGGCTGTGCCTGGGGGATTCTGGGAGAGACCCTGGGGCCGGATCAGATGTGATGGGAAATAAAACATGATTTTTGTGGCCATCCCTCCATCTGTTATTCCTTTCCTTTTCCTACATCTAGAAGGGGAGCTCAGAAGTTTCATGGTTTCTGCTGAGAAAAGTCAGCTTAAAACTTGGTAAGGACTGGAGATATTTTTTCTTACTTCAAGAAACACACTGGGGGAACGGAGCTGGGGAAGGGGCTGGAGCAGCAGGAGAAGGGTCTGGAGAACTCCCGAGGGAGCTGGGGGAGCTCATCCTGGAGAAAAGGAGGCTCAGGGGGGACCTTCTGGCTCTGGAATTCCCTGACAGGAGGGGGGAGCCGGGGGGGGTCGGGCTCTGCTCTGAGGGAACAAGGGACAGGAGGAGGGAAACGGCCTCAAGCTGTGCCAGGGGAGGGTCAGGTTGGACATCAGGAGGAATTTCCTCCTGGAAAGGGTGTTCAGGCCTTGGAAGGGGCTGCCCAGGGAGGTGGGGGAGTGCCCAGCCCTGGAGGTGTCCAGGGAAGGACTGGATATGGCACTGAGTGCTCTGGGCTGGGGGCCAAGGTGGGGATGGGGCACAGGGGGGACTGGATGTGCTGGGAGGTCTTTTCCAATCTCAGGAATTCTGGGATCCCATTCAGGCAATGTGGACTCTGTCCAACCCCACATTCCCCATTTAGAAAGGCCAGAAGGAATATTAAGTATGACATGGTCCTTCCTCTGCTTATATCCTCTGGTTTATGGTGATGAGGGATTCCAGAATTCCTCGATGGAGTTTGCTTTGGATGAAGCTTCCAAAGGTGCCTGTGGGGGTCTGAGGCACAGAGCCAAGGGCTGTGATTAATGGGAGATGCTGATCTGCACCTTCAGTCCCAGACAGCTTTGGAAATCTGGCACCTGGATTTGTCTGGCAGATGCCCAAGGCGTGGGGACCTGGGAGCTGAGCCACCGTGGCCATTGCAGAGCAAGAGGAAGGGGAGGAAGGTGTGAAAACAGCTCCTGTTAATCAGTTTGTTCTGAGTTGGAAGGGACCCACAAGGATCATCGAGCCCAACTCTTAAATGAGGGGACAATCAAAGTGGGCCTGGGAATGATGCCAAAGATAAGGAAAACCAGTGGAAGAACACCAGGACGCCAACACATTTTCTGAGCTTTAGGTTTTAATATCACACCTTTGCTACTGGAGACAGAAGCGGGAAACCGGGAGGTTTGCGAGGAGGCAAATCACGTTTCTGCCACTCTAATGCCACTTTGGGTTCTCAGGAGAGCAGGAGGGAAGGGGCAGGGCCTGCCCAAGCTCGGGGCTGCACCTTGCAGGGGCGGAGGGGAGAGGTGCAGCCCCGGGGTGTGCGCGGAGCATCCTCTCTTCATCCTCTCACTTCTGCTGCTGCTGCTGTGGCCACTGCGGTGGCTGCTTGATCTGCTGCTGCTGCTGGCAGGGCACGGGGGCCACGGGCACCTGCCCGGCCCCGGGGGCCACGGGGCACTGCGGGCCGAGCACCACCACGGGCGTGGGGTCCTGCACGGCGCTCACCTCGTGGCACACCAGCCCCTCGGAGCCGTGGCAGGACCTCTCCCTGTCGTGGCAGGAGGAGCCCCCGCCGTGGCAGGAGCTCTCGGAGCTGTGGCAGCCTCTGTTCTCACGGGAGCACATTTTCTGGGGGGTTGGCGGGGCAAACCTGGGGGAGGAGAGAGGTTTGTTGTTAGAGGCACGAAGTGCTTGCCCCGCTCTGATCTGGGGTCAGGTTTCCTCGCTGTGCTCACGAGCCTGTCGGGGCCCAGCAGGATTTGCCTTTCTGCCCCTCCTGTTTCCCCAGGCTGGGGCTTCATTCCAGTGCTGGATCAACCAGGACCATCTGAACACCCTCCTGAGCTGCCACAGCAGCCCTGAACCCCATTGCTGCTGGGCTCCATGAGCTCATTCCCTGCTCTCCCTCGAGCTCATTCCCTGCTCTCCCTCCAGCTCATTCCCTGCTCTCCCTCCA
>NW_020897950.1:197325-210427 GCF_003984885.1 Neopelma chrysocephalum
CCTCCAGCTCATTCCCTGCTCTCCCTCCAGCTCATTCCCTGCTCTCCTTTGCTGCACCCTTGGATGGTCTCAGGGCTGTGTAACAGAGGAAAGAAGCTCTCTGGGATTCCAGGGTATCCTGCACCAGCAAGAGGCACCTTGGCGAGGATCCCAAGAATCTGTAGCCTGGAGGAGCCCTGGCACAGCTGCGAATTTACAGCCAGGACTGGTGGAGGAGCATCAGCAGAACACCCTTCCAAAGCCAGGTGCCCAAAACGAAGACCCTCCTGTGCCTTCCTCCCTCCCTGTGCCCTCTGCTCCCTCTGTCCCTTGGGGATCCAGGGCCAATTTCCTGAGGAAAACCCTCTGTGCACATCTCAACCCCCTCCTCAGGATTTCTGGGATTTCAAGGAGGCAGAAGGCATCCAGGATGTGGCTGAGTTGAAAGCTGCTTGTGCTGCTCCTTCCTCTCCCAGTTTAAATCCACTTTTTCTGTTCTTCCTAAATTTCTTCAAGGACAGCTTAATACTTTCAGCTTAAGGAGCTTAGTAAAGGAGTCAGGTTTATAAATGCAATTAAAATTCCCAGCTTAAACCCAAGGTCTTATGAAAGATCTGTTTCCCATTCATTCCCAAATCCCATTATTTACTTTTCTTCATTTCCAGTGTTGTCCTTTGGAAACTAGAAAGTGCTGGAATAATCCCAATATATTTACAGGTGATAAGAACAATAAATTTTGCTTCTCAGCATAGGAAGTCCTAATTTTTGAGAGCACAAAACGGCCCCAGCCACAGAGCCAAGATTTGGCTCTCAATACCCCCAGAGGCATCTTCCCAAGAGCAAAGCCCAGCTCAGCGCAGCCAATTTAATCAGAATTAAAAGTTAGCGGTTGAGCAGTGACTTACCTCGGCTGTGAAGGCTCTGGAGAGGGAGTGGAGCTGAGTGAATGAGCTGCTCTCCCATCCAAGGACTTTTATACAGTTCCCAAGTCTCTTCCTGAAAATGCAATCACCCCCTGGGGAAAGATGACCGAGGTATTTACAAAACAGCCACACCCCCTAATTACCCACCACCTTCAAAAGCTTATTCAACCCGATTTCGGTGATTGACTTGTCATCCCGTGGATTGTCTTCCTCCTTACACAGCTTTAATTGCCACCCTGGCCCCTGCAGGTCGTAATGCCCAGCAGTGAAAACCCTGTGGGTGGGTCCGACTGTCTCACCGTCAGGACAGGATGAGTTTTCTGTTGCAAAACGGATGGCAAAGGTGGTGCATTTCTGGGTTCCATCTCCTCCCGAAACCTCTCACCTGCAGTCTGGCAGGAAGGAGAGGCCACGGGGCCCAGTCCTCTCTCACTGGTTTCGGTGGGACTGGGCTCTGGGGCAGTGGAGGAGAAGGACACCACGTTTGTGTCCTCACCATAAAAAATGGCCAGTTCTTAGAAAGTCCTCGCTGCACCCCCCCCAAAAACACCTTTAAGGTTGTCTTCACCCTGCAAGACACCTGCAGGCACCAGAATCTCATCAGCTGAGGGTCCCTCTCCATCTCCTTTCTCTGACAGGGTCATTTCCCAGAGCAATAAAAGCAGGATAAGGAAGCCTGTGGCCACGGTGGCAGGTTCTGGGAGCTGTGACAGGGCAGTGACCTGGCAAGGCCACTTTGGGAAGTTTTGGCTTAGACCTGGGAGCACCCCAAAAACGTAACGTGGCTTCCTCAGCATGAGGAGGGAAACTCAACGTGAGGAAGAACAGGAGAAGAACTTCACATGAGGCTGAAGTTCTTTCCATGGAGCCCTGGAACAGCTGCCCAGGGAAGCTGTGGATTCTCCCTCTCTGGAGACATCCCAAACCCTCCTGGACGTGTCCCTGTGTCACCTGCTCTGGGTGACCCTGCCTTGGCAGAGAGGTTGGACTGGGTGGTCTCCAGAGGTCCCTTCCACCCCCAAAATTCCACAATTCTGTGATTCTCTACCTGTGTTCATCTACTTCACACCTAATTTGTGGCCACTTCACACCTAATTTGTGGCCATTTCCCTCTTGCTGGCCCAGTCACCCCCAACTTCCCTCGCTGGCGTTTTCCCTGGCCAGCCCCAAGAAGCCCCAAGTGGAATTTCTCTCTGCAAATCTCTGTTTCTGTCCCATTTTAATATTTTCACGTAGCTGTGATGGGAAAGAGGTGCCCACAGCAGCCTCTTGTGCAAACCCTGCACCCCTGAGTAAGCTGTGAGTAAAGGGCCGGTTCAGAGCCCACGTAGCCGAGCTCCCCACACGTCCCCGGCTCACCCGGCTCTGCCCTGGGGCAGGATGGGGGCAGATGGGTGCAGAGCAGCTCCTGCAACCCCGGGGCACCGGCCCTGGCACTGGTGAAATCATCTGTGCAACCAGGGCTTGGCAGCGGCGCCGGTTCCTCCTCTTCCCTCCTGCCAACACCGTGACCGTGGAATTTGGGCAGGGATCACAATTTGGGCAGGGATCACAATTTGGGCAGGGATCACGTGTTCTCACCCCCTGGGAACCACGGGGCTTTGTTGGGCAGAGGTGGCTGAAGCCCAGGGGCGGCTCCCACTCAAACAATCCCTGGAGTTTCTGTCCAGAGGCGCCAGTTGGAGACTTTCGTGCCGTGTTTACCCCTCAGCCTGTTTGCCAACAGCTCCACGAGAGGGGCCACGGCTCCGGCGAGCACAGACACGCTCGGGGAGGAGAGGGATGAGAGTCCCTCGTTATCAGGGCTCGTCAGGACAGGGAGGACTCGTTCCTGCCCTGTTGCACAACGAGTGGGGAGGGAGCCTGGCTGTGCCAGCACGTCAAACCCATCCTGTGCCTCCTCCCAGCCCCACGTCGGAGGGGAGCTCTGGAAAAGGCTGGTGGGATGCAGCTCCAGCTCCTCCTGCTCAAGCCCTGGGTGTAAGACCATCTGGGTCTATTAAACTATCACATCACCTAAACTTGTGCTCTTGGCAGAAACCTCCAAAAACCGGCCAGGAGGGACAGGGAATAAGAAATGGACTTTTAAAGTGTTTCCTATTTTCTTTGGGTTCGGAGGGATTGAAATTTTGGGTGGTTTTTGGTCAGTCAGTTGAATAGACACAAAGGTTTGAACCCCCCAGACTTGGTTTTCTGGAAGTCTCCTGGAATTTTTTGGAGCTTTCGGAGTTCTTCTACTACTTTTGATGCTCTCAGATGAATTAGGGAAAATCACAGAAGTCAGTAACGAAGTGGTAGATTTTAGAAATTTAAGTAGATGCAAATAAATGAAAAAGCTGCCTAATTTTAGAATGAAATTTAATGTGGCTGGTGTGAAAATCTTGTGTAATGTTCCCTGCACAATGGTCTTAGAGCATTTTACAGTGTGAAGGATCCCTGTTGTGGTACCAAACATGAGTTTAGAGCTGAGGGGATTTGGGCCTTTGGTGTTTTCCAAACATCAGGGCAAAGTTTTCTGGGCTTTTACTGAGCTGAAAGGGCCAAAATCCCCCCAGGTGGGTGAAAGCAGAACGGTAAAAAATAACCAGTGTGATTTCATGTCTCACTTTTAAATGGGCACAGAACTGTGGGTGGTTTTTTTCCTCTGCAACAACTATTTGGGTGAGTCAAACAACCGCAGCCCTGGCAGATGAAACGTTTGGCAAACGCTGGGTGTTCGACCTCCCCCGCGCTGCCCCAGCACGGAGGAACCATCTCTTCCTAACCTGTGCCTAATTTAGGGCCTGATCCCATCCAGAGATGTCGTGGAGGAGGTTGTGCAGCAGAAGCCATCGAGCTGGTTTGAGTTGCCTCACACACGAGGGTTGACGTGCTGGGGTTGCACCATCCCTGCAACTCCCTGGGACAGGAGCCCGGCGTGGAATTGTTCCCAGGTAAACAACCTTTCACTCCCCAGGTCATGCTGTAAATAATAATCAGGTGGAAAACCCCCAGGAGTTTTGCATATCTCCTTCATTTAGCTCGTGGAGTGTCCCTGTGTGGGGGTCTGGGCAGGGAACAGCTTTTCCATTGGGTGGGAACAGCTCTGGCTTCGGCAAGAGGCAAATTAAGAACAGAATCCCAGAATCCCACAATAGTTGGGGTTGGAAGGGACCTCTGGAGATCACCCAGACCAAGGCAGGGTCACCCACACAGGGGCACGTCCAGGTGGGTCTGGGATGTCTCCAGAGAGGGAGATTCCAAGCCTTTCCTGGGCACCTGTCCCACCCTCCATGGAAAAAAGCTCTTCCTCATGCTGAGGTGGAACTTCCTGAGGTTTAGTTTATGGGTATCACTCCTTGTCCTGTCTCTGGCACCACTGAAAAGTCTGGCACCGTCCTCTTGCCATCTGAACCTTCTCTTGCTGTTGAAAACACCGTATTTTAATTCTATTAAAACCGATGTTACATTTAAGTGTGGCTCTAAAATACACATAAAAAGTCTTGGCAGAAACACTTTGTCCTGTGGAGATTCCTCGAGGATCCATTTGTGTTTTGGGTGAAGGAGCCAGAAAAGAAAGAAATAATTCAAATATTAAAACTACCCACAGGCTAGGGAGTTTTATTTTCCAGCCCAGGACACTAAGAGAGGAATCTTTTCCTGTCACCAGTCAAAAACCACTTCTCCCAGCTCAGCCCCGTGTGAGGAACACAAGGAACACGTGGAAAAGCCGCCCTGTGGCCCATCCAGGGGCACTTCTGCCGGGTCAGTCACTTCTTCTGCCTGGGGGACCAGTGGCTTTTCTGTTTGCACTGCTGGCCCTTGGCGCTGGGCACGACCACGGGGCACTTCTGCTGCTGCACCACCTGGGAGCACCCACCCACCCCCGGGCTGAGCTCTGGGTCTGAGACCCCCCCGAGGGCGTAGCCGGACCCTCCACTGTAGTGTCCTGCTCCCCCAGTGACCCCCCCTGCCACGGCATCGCTGGGGGGTGCAGGGAATCCGTATCCAGACCCTGCTCCCAAATCCCCGGCGGGGAGGATGGAACCCCCCCTGCCCCCCAGGCTGTGTCCCCAGTCCCCTCCTGCCCCCCTGGGGGCATAAACGGGGACTGTCCCCCCCGTGAGGCTCCATCCGGAGGTGCCCCCGCAGTCCCCGCTGGTGATCACCACAGACCCCTCCCCGCCACACGTGTAGCCCCCCGAGATGCTGAAGGGGGGGGACGCTGGCACGGGGGGGCAGTAGGAGGGCCGTGGGCTGTAGGAGGGTCGTGGGCAGTAGGAAGGTCTCCGGGTGTAGGTGACAGAGCCCTCCCTACCACAGGAGAAGGAGGCGCTTCCGTGGGGGTCGGAGAAGCTCCCGGAGCAGAACCCTCCGTGGCCCAGGGAGATCTCCCGGGAGTAGCCCCGGTGCCTGTGGGCACATTTCCTTCGGAGACACTGGTAAAGCTGCGAGAGGAAAGAAAAAAAAACCACCTAAGTTTGCCCAGTTTTGCTTCATTTCGCACCGTGGCAGGTGGGGAGGGTTCAGGTGGTGGGGAGGGTTCAGGTGGTGGGGAGGGTTCAGGTGGTGGGGCAAGAAAAGCTTTGTCGGGGCCTGGGGCAACTCCAGCCTTCAAAGCAGGGCACTGCTGAGCCCTTGGAGAGCATGGAATGGTTTGGGTTGGAAGGGACCTTAAATATCACCCCCTTCCAACCCCTGCCACGGGCAGGGACACCTTCCCTAGACCAGGTTGCTCCAAGCCCCTGTTTTTCAAATCCAAGGGTATCTGGACTCTTCCTGGGAAAGTTTTCCTCCTTTTTATCTCCAGGGTGTATTTCCAGAGAACCAAAATCTGAGAGACATTCTTTTTCCATCTAAGAACTGCCGTGGCTTTCCCCACTCACCTTCACGTCTGCAGCTGCAGAGCTGCAACAACAGCCAGGATTATCCTTGTTTCTGTTTTCAGCCTGGTGCAAGAGCAGTGGATCAAAGTTTCCACTCCCCAGGACGTTTCTGGCTCTGTCATTGCACCCCCAAAGGTCTTTTGTGGAAGGTAATTGGCCCAGACACAGAGGTTTGTGGCCATTCTGAAGCAGAGCTTGTTATTAAATAATATCAAAAATGGGTCCCAGGCTTTGCAAGCACTTTCAAACCCACAAAGGTTGTGCAGTCACCACGTGCTGGTCCCACCACAGACTAATCTGGGTTTTGCCCTCTGGCTCCCAGTCTGGTGACTGGATTTCACCTTCCTCCCTAAGGATTTGATCCATCCAGAAGAAACTGTCCAGATCCCAAGGACTTTGCTCAGGCAAGCACAGTCAAGGTCCCAAAGGAAGGTGCCTCCCATGAATATGAATTAATAAAGTCTCAGAAAAAAATCAGACTTACCTTCTTGAACCATAGGAAACACATTTAGAAGGTAAAAGTCGACTGAATGAGGAGCTTTAACAACCTCAGGAACATTTATATGGTGTTTAACATATATGGGAAGTGAGACACCCTCGGGAATGATAAGGATTATTTACCTATCAAACTGGGATTTCAGTGTTTGACTCATGGCGACGATCCATATCTCCCTTCACCCAGTAATTGTTACTCCTGCCTAATGAGCCCGTTCCTGAGCTCCTGCCCTGGGCTGTGGAGGAACATTCCGGCCCCCAGAGAGGTGGGGGAGACCTGGGGAGGTGGGTGGGAACGTGGGTGTAGGGGAATGCAGAGGATTAGGGAGCGTGGGGCAGAGGAGCAGCTGGTGGCTCTTTGATCCCTCCAGCAGCTCCAGGGGGAGATTTTCTGAAGGAAAAACATTTGCATCCAAACCAGGAGGTCACCAAAAGGGACTGATTCCCCAATTGGGAATTTTGCAAGGGTGCTAGAGATGCTCTGGGAGGTTCATGAGAGCACTGTGGAGGTGAGAGTGTCCTAATGCTTAAACCCAGCGTGCTGGACGGTGTTTTAAGGCAGGATCATGCCTCCAAATACCTTCCTCCTTTTCCATACCCTCCTTCTGGCTTGGAAAGGGGGCTCAGGGTGGTCTGGAGGGTTGCAGGTCCGAGCTGCTTCCCCACCCTGCTCCATCCTGGCTCTGCAGAGCAGCTCGTGCAGTTTGGGCCAGGCCTGCTCAGCTCCAGGGAATTTTGCTGTGGTGACAACAAGTCCCAGCTTTGGCCAAAGGCCACGTCCCTGGGGAAGAAAGCCTTGCCCGGGGTGCTGGTGCTGCCACAGCAGGTTGGAAAAGCCTGGGCAGGGAGGGATTGGAGGCCTGGAGGCATCTTTTGGAGTGTGTGGAGCTGCCTGAGGGACTTGCTGCTGGTTTTATTTCCTTTACAGCCCTGGGGCTGATTTGGCTCCCTCGGTGTGTGGGGCTTCCCTCGGGGAACAGATCATGGAATCCCGGAATCACTGAGGCTGGAAAAGCCCTCCAGGATCACCGAGTCCCCCCTGTGCCCCATCCCCACCTTGTCCCCAGCCCAGAGCACTCAGTGCCACATCCAGTCCTTCCTTGGACACCTCCAGGGCTGGGGACTCCCCCACCTCCCTGGGCAGCCCCTGCCAAGCCCTGAACACCCTTTCCATGGGGAAATTCCTCCTGATGTCCAACCTGACCCTCCCCTGGCACAGCTTGAGGCCGTGTCCTCAGTTGCCCTGAGGTTTGCAAAGCTGAAGGAAGTTGGAGGGTGGCAGGGACGTGATGCTGTTGTTCACTTTGGGCATCCACAGCTGCTCTTGGGCCATCCCCAGTTCCAGCTCCTCTGAACTGAGCCTGGTGGGCCTGGTCAGGTCTCCCATCAGCTCCACAGACGTGGCCATTGGGTGCTGGTGCCTCAGAGGACGTGGGACCAGGAGCTGGAGTGGCTGCACCACGATCAGGCACCAAAGGGGAGTTGGGTGCTGTGGTTATTTGGCATTTTGGGCTCTGCTGTTCCTCTACCATGTAGAAAACGAAGGTCCAAACACTCTGGGGCAATAAAGTGGGTTACTTTAGAGCTTCACCTACAGCAAAGCACCACTGAACCCATCATCTCCTTTACAAGGAGGAGTGAAGCACCTCATCAGATGGATTTCTACCTTCCAAGACCAGGAGATGCTGGTTGGAAACATGAGAAATAAACAAACTTCCCAAAAAAGGCAGTTTTGAGCTATTATAATATTTATTAGATATAAAAGGGGCCTCTGGAAAAGCAGCACAACATTATCAAAGGCCTCCCAACACCAGCAGCAGGGCACCAGGCATGTCCTGGAGTTCTCAGCACAGGGATGCAGCATCCAGGGAAGAGGAGAGGACACAAGGGAAGGACCAGGCAATCAGAGCCGGGTCTGGAGGTGCCCCAGCAGAGGCTCAGCTGGTCCTGCTGGACCTGGAGCTGCCCCGGGCTGTCACTTCTGGCCGGAGGGGAAGCAGCAGCTCTGCTTGCTCTGGTGGGACACGATGCTGGGGATGGCGATGGGGCACTTCTGCTGGGAGGACCCTCCAGAGCTGATGATGATGGACTGGCCTGAGGAGCCGCCCCCGGATCCTCCCCCGCAGCATCCAGAGGATCCTCCACCTCCCACGATGATCTTCCCTCCTGAAGAACCCCCACCACATCCTCCTCCCATGCCATAGCTGGATCCTCCACCACAGTATCCAGAGGAACCTCCACTGCCTCCTCCTACAATGATGGTCTTTGATCCTGAATATCCACCACCGTATCCTCCTCCCATCCCACAGCTGGATCCTCCACTGATTCCACCTCCAATGATGCTCTTTGATCCTGAATATCCACCACCATACCCTCCTCCCATGCCATAACCACCACTGCTACCTCCACCTCCAATGATGCTCTTTGATCCTGAATATCCACCACCGTACCCTCCTCCCATGCCATAGCCACCACTGCATCCTCCACTACCTCCACCTACAATGATGGTCTTTGACCCTGAAGATCCACCACCATAACCACCACCGTATCCTCCTCCCATCCCATAGCTGGATCCTCCACTGCAGCATCCAGAGGAACCTCCACCCACAATGATGCTCTTTGATCCTGAGGATCCGCCACCGTACCCTCCTCCCATTCCGTAGCCTGAACATCCTCCACTGGAACCTCCACCTCCAATTATGACCTTGCCTCCTGAGGACCCACCACCATATCCTCCCCCCTTCCCGTAGCCACCGCTGGATCCTCCACTGCAGCATCCAGAGGATCCTCCACTGCTTCCTCCTGCAATGATGACCTTGCCTCCTGAGGACCCACCACCGTACCCTCCTCCCATGCCGTAGCCGGAGGAGCAGCAGGATCCACCTCCTCCACCCCCAGAGCTGATGATGACCTTGCCCGAGCCCCCGCTGCCCCCGCCGTAGCCGGAGGAGCCCCCGCAGCAGGAGGAGCCCTGGGACTGGAAGCCGGAGGAGCCCCCGCTGTGGCACCCGCTGGACTGGGAGGACATCCCGTGGCAGCCCCCGGAGCTTTGCCTGGAGCACATCTCGGAGCTGGGAACCTGCAAGGAACAGCACGGTCAGAAAGCAGAACCTTGGAGGGGCAGCTGAGCCTTCACAGTAGCCAAAAAAATGGAAGAGGACCCAGGAAATGCCCCTTTTGCCCCATTCCTGGAGCTTTAACCTCCCTCACCCCTGTGAGCTCCCTGGGAGTGCCCTGCAGGGCACAGCAGTCACAGGAACACTCTGTGTGCAGGGAGATGGTGAGCACACATGTGCACACGTGCTCTGACATGTTCTGAGCTGGCAGCCTGAAACATTTCATCCCGCTGGAGATCCCTCTGGGTGCCCAAAACTCCCAGCAGCCGAAAATTCAGCCCCAGAGCATCGGCTGCAACTCCCCCCTCTAAGGAAGGCAGTTCTGTTGGCACATCAGGTGGGTTTCTGGAGCCACCATGGTTCCCTCATTCAAAGAACCCTCAAAGACCAGCTGGTGGAGGGATCTCCCTGCATTGGGGTTCCAGAATTTTCCGTATCAACGGTCTTACCTTCAGTGGATCTGGGAACTGTGCGATGCTCGGCGGCGGGTGAGTGAGGAGCCCTGGGATGGGTGAGCTTTTATATCGTGTACATCGAGCTCCCGAGGGAAGTGAGACACCCTAAGGAATGCTGAGAGGTTTATTGACAGAGAGCTTGGCTCTGGCCTCCTTCTTTGAGTCACTTGCAGCACAGGGGTGATGGGAGGGAGATGCATCAACCACTTTCTGCAGCACAGTTTGTAATTCTATTTAATGATTCGCTTCCGGGAGCCTTGTCCTCAAACGCTGGGGGCAAACGGCTTCTTGGGGTCTGATCTGGGGGCTCCCTGATGTGTTTCTGATGAGCTGCAGCTTCTTGGGTGCTCAGCAGAGAGTGGAGATGCTGAGGGGTGGAGGATGGAGTGAGTTTGGGCCAGAGAGTGATGGAAGGATGAGGGTGAAGGATGTGCTGGAGCAGAGCTCCAGAGAATTTTGGAGAAGGGGGTTTCCTCAAGGACTGGCAAGAGGGGGAGCTGGGTGGGGAGCAGGAGTATGTCCAGTATGTCCTTTCCTGCTGGGAAGGACTCAACAGGCCAGAGGTGCCTCCTCAGATGGAGAGCACTGCGTTGGAGCACCTCAGCCCAGACCCATTTCTGAGGACACTGTGAGGGTGACAGAGGCAGGGGAGACATTTCCCCTCATTCTTTTGGGAGTCTGAGGTGGAAGGGGCTGTTGGACTGAGCAGAGAGGTCTGTGCTCAGCTCCAGCTCCCAGGGGTCCCAACCTCCAAACTGGAGTGAGCAAAGTCTTGAAACCCTTCTGTTTGCAAAGGTGCCTTTGAAGGCCATCAAGCCCCTACCCTTGAGCTCTGGGGCAGGAAACATTTCCTCTGCCTCAACAGGACCCATTTTCTGAGGGTCCCCACTGACCAACCCTCCCACACGTGAGCTGGGCAGTCACCTGGGTATTCTCCTTGCTGCAGAGGGACAGTTTGCCAGCACAGTTGTCCCAGCACTCATCCTGCCCCTGCGTCACGCGTGCTTGGAGCCTGACAGCAGATCCACCCTCCTGGGACACTGAGCAGAGAGGGAGTAATTGGGGATTTTAGCTGTCAGGACTCCTGACAGCAGCAGGAGGTTCCAGCCCCGTCACCATGAACGTGATTTTGGGAGTGCACACACAACCCCTGTGGTATGGGGACAGGACCATCAGCACCAGGAACACTCGTGCAGGGGGGGTTCCTTCACTTGGCTTGGGACTCCTTTCAGTGCAAAGAGCCTTATCTGTGTTCTCATCACCAGATCTGAGGTGTCACCGCAGTCCTGGCTCTGGCTGAGCGTGGGTGTTGTACCTCTGAGGATCTCAACACCGTGATCCCTTCCGTGCACTGACGTGTAGGGACTTGCACAGAGGGACACCCAGGACTAGCAGCTCATCAGCACACAGGGACACCCAGGATCAGCAGCTCTTTGGGACCCAGGGTGTGAGGAAAGGCCGTGGAGGCTTTTGGAAGGGGTGGTGAGAGGGGCTCACAGTCCAATGACGGATTGTGGAGACCCCAGGGTTGGACCCTGCAGGGACTGGAACCACTGAACCCTTGGCCAGATCCCACAGTCCCTTTTCCCAGAGCTTCCTTCGTGCCCAGCAGTGCCAGTGTTGGTAGTGTGGGACACGGTGAAGGTACTGCTGGGGTGAGAAGAACTCCCCAGTTTTTGTCCAGGAGGCAGAAGCTGCTCAGTCAGGATCCCTCAGGAGTTTGAATGGCCAGTGATTCCCTTTAGTCCTGATTCTGTTTCCTCCCCAACAATCATGTTTGTGAGATGGACAAAACCCCTCTTGGCTTCAAGTTCACTGGACCCAGGACTAATCACACCTGTCCCAAAGGTGGCTTTGGGAGTCCTCTTTGAGAGGACTTTCCCACTTTGAGAGGAAAGCATCCATGTCCTGGGCTGCATCCAAAGGGGCGTGGGCAGCAGGGGAGGGATGGGATTCTCCCCCTCTACTCTGCTCTGGTGAGATCCCCCCTGGAACACTGAGTCCAGTTCTGGTGTCCCCAACATAAGAGGGACATGGAACTGTTGGAGCAAGTCCAGAGGGGGCCACGAAGTTGATAAAGGGACTGGAGCATCTCCCCTATGGAGAATTGTTCCCTGGGAGGGTGGGGAGGCCCTGGCACAGGTTGCCCAGAGCCTCTGTGGCTGCCCCATCCCTGGGAGTGTCCAAGGCCAGGCTGCAGCAACCTGGGATAGTGGGAAGTGTCCCTGCCCATGGCAGGGGATGGAACTGGGTGAACTTCAAGGTCCCTCCCAACCCAAACCATTCCATAATTCCACGACTTTCTGCTGATTTCTGCACCCAGCCCTTGGGATTTCCTTGGGAAGGGAAAAGTGAGGTGGAGCAATTTCCCAGGTTAAAGTTGCAAACCTTGGGGGACGTTACTTGCAAGAGGGACAATGACCATCTGCTTCCACAGGGAGGTTTCTCTCAGGGAAGATCTGTCAACAACCCCCTGCTCCAGCACTGGAGGCCGAAGAACATTCCACAGCTGAATGTTTTTGATGCATTATTCATTTTTTGGGGAAGTAAACAGGGGCCTTACAAAGGCTAAAAGCAACCTCACACAACCAGTCCTGTCTGGACACCGAAATCTTTATTTTCAGTCACATTGATGGCACAGAGGAGCCACCTGGGAATTCACAGCTCTGGGATGTAGCACCAAGGGACACAAGGGCAGAGGGTGTGCACGGAGGGAGCAGCAAACTGGGAAGGCAGAGATGTGCTGGTCCTGCTGGACCTGGAGCTGCCCCCGGCTGTCACTTCTGGCCGGAGGGGAAGCAGCAGCTCTGCTTGCTCTGGTGGGACATGCTGGGGATGATGATGGGGCACTTCTGCTGGGAGGACCCTCCAGAGCCTCCGCCACCTCCAGAGCTGATGATGATGGTCTGGCCCGAGGAGCCGCCCCCGGATCCTCCCCCGCAGCATCCAGAGGATCCTCCACCACCTCCACCTCCCATGATGATCTTCCCTCCTGAGGATCCACCACTGGATCCTCCCCCGCAGCATCCAGAGGATCCCCCCCCTCCCATCATGCTCTTTGAGGAACCCCCACCGCATCCTCCTCCCATCCCACCACCGGATCCTCCACTACCTCCCCCTCCAATGATGATCTTCATTCCTGATCCACCACCAGATCCTCCTCCCATGCCACCACTGGATCCTCCCCCACAGCATCCGGAGGATCCTCCCCCTCCCATCATGCCCTTTGAAGATCCTCCTCCCATTCCACCACCAGATCCTCCACCACA
>NW_020897950.1:210437-256765 GCF_003984885.1 Neopelma chrysocephalum
GAGGATCCTCCCCCTCCCATCATCCCCTTTGAAGATCCTCCTCCCATCCCACCACCGGATCCTCCACTACCTCCCCCTCCAATTATGATCTTCGCTCCTGATCCACCTCCAGATCCTCCTCCCATGCCACCTCCACAGCATCCAGAGGATCCTCCACCACTTCCCCCTCCCATCATGCCCTTTGATCCTGAAGAGCCACCACTGGATCCCCCACCACAGCATCCAGATGAGCCTCCCCCTCCTCCTCCTCCACCACCAGAGCTGATGATGATCTTCTGGCTGCCACCTCCGGATCCTCCTCCGCAGCAGGATCCACCTCCTCTCCCTCCTGAGCCCCCGCAGCAGGAGGAGCCCTGGGACTGGTGGCTGGAGGAGCCGTGGCAGCAGCAGCAGCAGCTGTGGCACCCGCCAGACATCCCGTGGCAGCTTTGCCTGGAGCACATCTCAGCAGCCACCCTGCAAGGAACAGCTCTTTACTCAGGGCAGCCACCACCCTCCCCAGGATTTCCCGCAGCAGCCCAGCAACACTTTGCAATGTCCAGAATCATCATTTGAAGCCTTTTATCCCAAAGCTGTTCCGTGTCCATCTCTACACTGGTGAAAGACTTCGAGGAGCACGGGGTGATCCCGCTGCGTCCACAGGAGATCTAAATCCATGTGCCCTCCCACCTCCACCCACCAGGCAAACTTCACCAAAGCATTTCTGTTTTGCAGGAAGGGAAGAGCAGAATCTCTCCGTGGGGCAGAACTGGACTTACCCCTCTGGGCTCTGACCACGTTCACCACAGAGCAAAGCCGAGCGAATGAAGGCCCGGGAGATCCCCCAACTTTTATACTGCTTTTCCCAGGTGGGAAGTGAGGCATCCAAAGGAATGGTGATGGGTTTATTTACTGAGCAGTGTCCTCCTTCAGCCCACTTGTCCTGACTCACGGGATCGGAGCGATGCCTCTCCAGTGCATCACTTCCTCGGCTGCGCCGCAGGTCCCACACGTGAGCTCCGCTCCCGAGGTTGAATTCCCAGGATTCTGGGGCTCAGGTTAGCACCCTCCACTCCAGCCAGGAGACGCTGCTGGGGTGGGGACTGACAGCAGAAGGGGCTGTGGAGCCTCGTGTTTGTGGTGTGTTACAGGCTGGGGGCACACGGGGGGGTTGTTGGGGCGTCCTGTGCCAGGAGTTGGACTTTGATGATCCTCGTGGGTCCCCTCCAGCTCAGGACATTCTGTGATTCCAGGATTCTCTGCCCACGGAGATGCCCAGGGAAGTGGAGGGGTCTGCACTGGGTGGGACTGGTGCTGCTGGGGCAGCAAAGGAATCTCCCATGGATGGATTCCCCACTGCCCCAGCCAGGGGTGGACCATGACTTGGGTTTGACTCCAGCACTGGGGACAGGGCAGAGGCCAGGCAGGTTTGATACCCCCTCTGGGAGGAAGGGTGACACCTATTTTGGAAAGGAGTTAAGTGCTGCAGGTGGGAGGTACCAGGTCCAACATCCACCCCTTGTATCAGTATCCTGGTGGAGAGTGACCCAAAGCAGGAATTCCTCCCTGTTCCGGAGCAGCAACAGGATTTAGGAACATGCTGGGCTCCTGCTGTCAGGCTGAGAGCCCCTGAAACTTGGCTCCTGGTTTTCCTGCTCCTGGGCCATTTCTGGGTGCAGGGGTGTCTGACAGCAACGCTGCCACCCCCCTCAAGTGGGACCCCAAACCTGCCCTTAGCACTTTGTGGGCAACCTCAGTGTTTGTGCAGCCCCCAGCCACCGGTGTTTTAGCACCCTGGGACTTCCCATAATAAAATCCCAGGAAACTCAGCTATTCCTGTGGCAACTCCGGCTGGAGAATCCCACCTGGACGTGGTTTGAGATTGGTTGTACCCCTGAAGTCCCCAAGGGGGAGAGGGCAGAGGGCACAGGGACACGTAGGACGTGGAGGAAGGTCACTCCTGCCTCTCCTGGGACACCTCCAGCTGCCCATCATCTGCCTCACACACAACAGTTCAGGCAGGGAAGGTTTATTTTCCTTTCCCTGTTAATTGCCAGAATCAACCACATCAAAGAAATCCCTTCCCACAGGGAAACTCCCTCTGAAGACTCATCCCCGGAGCTGTGTTTTAGCCCTGTGGGAATGAGGAAACCCCTGGCTATTCCAGAATTAGAATCCCAAGCCCTTGGAAGGGGTTTACTGAAGTCCTGGCCCTGCCACTGGCTCCACTGGGGGTTCAGAGCTGGAGAGAGGGTTGGAGAACCCCCTCATTTCTCTTCCACAGCTCCTTGGGGCAGCTCTGAGCACCACATGTGGGGCCTCAGCTTCACTCACACCTGTAATAGCACCTTTGGAGCACTTTCTGCTTCTCTTGGTAGCAGAGGTTTTGCATCTTCTCTCTCCTAAACCATTTAAAACTTCCTTGGGCATCACCAGACTTTTGTGTGAGGTAGAGGGGCTGCAATGATTAACTTTGTGGTACCTCTTCTGATGGGCAAAAATTGGAATCATCGCTGGCAAGAGACATTAAAAGATGACCTAAGAATATTTAATGAACCAAAAATTTTTTTTACAGGTGGGTTTCCACGTTCTGGAGCTTTATTGCAACAGCCTCAGCTCAGAGTGAAAACCCAGTGATGGAAATAACGCGACCGGTGTCGGGAAATCCAACCACTCACACCCAGGAACTCTCGAGAACTGCAAGTTTTATTGTCTTGTGCAAGCACCAGAAAATGGAGGCAGGGAACAGGCCCCTGGCTGGAAGTCAGGGATACACAGCACCAGAGGTTCTGCTCAGCTGGAGAGCGGGAAGGAAAACTCCCAAGGGAAAGGAGCCAGGAATAACTTAAATTCTCAAATTGAACAGAGGAAGAAATGTGAGGCTCGTTCATATCTTGGACTTCCTTGGCGTGAGAGTCCATCGTGCAGCCACTACTTGCGTTTAATCTGGGGTGGCAAGGAGATGGGCTGGGTCTGCTGCTGCATGGACATCCCCCCAGAGCTGGAGGAGCCCCCTCCACCACCTCCCCCGATGATGCAGATCCCCTGGCCTTGGTGGCCTGAACCACCTCCTCCTCCTCCTCCTCCTCCACCTCCACCTCCACTAATAATGATGGGGCCTTGGCCCTGGTGGCCTGAACCACCTCCACCACCACCTCCTCCTCCACTTCCACCCCCAATGCAGATGGGACCCTGGCCCTGGTGACCTCCACCACCACCTCCACCACCTCCACCACCTCCACCACCACTAATAATGATGGGACCTTGGCCCTGGTGGCCTGAGCCACCTCCTCCTCCTCCACTTCCACCCCCAATGCAGATGGGACCCTGGCCCTGGTGGCCTCCACCACCACCTCCACCTCCTCCTCCTCCACTAATAATGATGGGTCCTTGTCCTTGGTGGCCTCCACCACCTCCTCCTCCACCACCACCGCCTCCTCCTCCACTAATAATGATGGGACCTTGGCCCTGGTGACCTGAACCACCTCCTCCTCCTCCTCCCATGCCACCCCCAATGCAGATGGGACCCTGGCCCTGGTGGCCTCCACCACCACCTCCACCACCTCCACTGCCTCCTCCTCCACTAATAATGATGGGACCTTGGCCTTGGTGGCCTCCACCACCACCACCTCCTCCACCACCCCCAATGCAGATGGGACCCTGGCCCTGGTGGCCTCCACCACCACCTCCACCACCTCCACCACTGCTGCCTCCCCCAACAACAATAATGCCTTTGCCCTCCTGGCCTCCACCACCACCTCCACCACCTCCACCACCTCCACCACCACCTCCACCACCACTGCTGCCTCCCCCAATAACAATAATGCCTTTGCCCTGCTGGCCTGACCCTCCTCCTCCTCCTCCACCACCTCCACCACCTCCACTAATAATGATGGGACCTTGGCCCTGGTGACCTGAACCACCTCCACCTCCACCACTGCCACCCCCAATGCAGATGGGACCCTGGCCTTGGTGGCCTCCACCACCACCTCCACCTCCTCCACCCCCACTGCTGCCTCCCCCAATAATGATAATGCCTTTGCCCTGCTGGCCTCCACCACCTCCTCCTCCTCCTCCTCCTCCCCCTCCCATGCTGCCACTTGGGATGCAGATGGGCATATGGCTCTGGTGGCCACCTCCACCTCCTCCTCCTCCTCCTCCTCCCCCACTGATAATAATGGGACCTTGGCTCTGTTGTCCTCCTCCTCCTCCTCCTCCTCCTCCCATGCCACCTCCAATGCAGATGGGGCCCTGACTTTGTTGGCCTCCACCTCCTCCACCTCCTCCTCCTCCTCCTCCTCCAATAATGCAGATGGATCCTTGGCTCTGCTGGCCTCCTCCTCCTCCTCCTCCTCCACCTCCTCCTCCTGCACAGGAGTGGATCTGATACACGGCCCCTCCGCCGCCGCTGCCACCTCCTCCTCCGCCACAGCAGCCTCCTCCTCCTCCTCCTCCATGGCAGGACGATCCCTGGCTCTGGTATCCCATGGATCCTCCACTGCTGTGGCAGCAGCAGCAGCCTCCTCCTCCTCCTCCTCCTCCGTGGCATCCACCTCCTCCTCCTCCATGGCAGCCCCCAGAGGACTGCTCAGACATCCCTTGGCCGTCGCCCTTCTGCTGGTGGGAACCCATCGTCCCAAGTGTTGTGGAGTCCTCCAAGAGAAAGGAGAAAAACAGGCCTGAAGGACATCCGGGGGGAGGGAAAATTGTGTTTCTTGAGCCACCCCATCCCCTCCCAGTGGCAGCTCAACACAGGGTCCACACAAGGCCTTGGCTTCCCTTTTTGCTCCCTCCCTGACAGCTGAAGCAAAAGGGTATTTTCAGCATCAGGAGTTAATAAATTAAAAGGAAAAGCTGGGAAGTTTTCAGCTTAATCCATATCAGGTCTTCTACAGAACTTCCTTATCCATATTTAATTTCCCTTTCTTTATCTAGGACAAGTGCAACCAGAATAATTCCTTAATAATTCCCTCTTGCAGCAGGTTGTCAGAGTGACACTGCAAGAGGCACAGAGGCCCTGGTGCTCCAGAATTACCCTCATCCAAGTGTGGTTTGGGAATTTTGAAAGGAATGCTCGGGGATAGGGATTAAAATTCCACAGCTACAAGAAACAAAGAACACGGGTCATCATTTGCATAACAATAACTTGGTTGAGCTTTGAAATTCTTCAGTCTGGTCTCAAAGGAGCACAGCGAGTGCTTTATTTCTTCCTAAAAATGAGAAGGAAGAGGAAGAGCCTGTGGAAAAGTTATCAGCAATGCAAAAGAAGGGGGAAAAAAGCAGCTGCACCGAGTTTTAGCAGCTCCAGGTCACTCTGAAGGGTTTGATGTGTGTCTGTGCCCAAGGGATGCTCTGAGGTTTGAGCACTTCTTTGGTACTTGAATCCCCCCCAACCCACGTCCTTCTGCTGGCAGAATAATTTCTCTTCCTCTGACAGGCAGCTCTAAAATGAAAAGGACCTACAGGTCAATGGGCTGAGGTGTCCAAACTGCTGCAGGACAAAGTGGCTCCTCCAAGAAAAAAAAGTGGTCAAAAAATCCAACCCTTTCCCATTTAGACAAAAGGCTGGAAAATGAGAATAATCTCCCATTTTGTGTTTCGTTTCTTTTGTTTCCCACTCTTTGCTAAGAACCCGCAAACCCTCTTTTTCCCACCCTTTTCCTCAGGATTGATATTCCAGGAGCTGTGTTTAGGTGGTGGCACCACATGATGCTGGGCCCAGAGGAATCCAAGGGGCTCCAAACACCAGGTTTTCTGTGTCCCAGCTCTCTGCTTTTCCTGTGGGATTACATAATCCCTGAACTGTTGGGAAAGAAATCAGTTACTGCAAATGAAGAGGAATTTTTGGACCGTGAGACCCCAAAGCCATATTTCTGCCACCTTTTCCAGCTGAGCATCCCAAGCCCAATCAGCCAAGTGAGTTCCCATCATGGAATATCAATATCTTACCGTGTCCCACGGCACGAACCAGTGGAAAGGAGTCAAATGGAATGAGGGAAGGTGGTGTGGGAGAACTTTTATATAGTATCTAGTCCTCCTCTAGGAAAGAAACAATGATTGATTTATTTACCAGCCAAACCCCACCCCAAATACCCACTTAGCATAATCTGGGGCTCTGTCATTTGAGATCGGTATCTCCCTTCCTTCCACCACCTCTTTTGTTTTCAGCTGCATTAAAATCACTGGATGGCTCCACCTACTCCAAGCAAAGTGAGGAAACAGGGACAAGCAGAGGGGCTGCTGCACTGCCAGGATGGACAAGTGACTTAATTCCACGTCCCCTCACGGAGGGGTCCAACGTTCCAGAAGGGGAACATGAGGGGGGAAAGAGGCACTTTTGCCTCTGTGGACGAGGGTAATTTATTCCTCATTCTGGCCAATATTCTGAACCCCCAGACGTGGCCCTGGCGTGTCATTAACTGTGTTGTAACCCTGGATTATAGGTTATGGGCGACACCCACGTCACCTCCACGGGCTGTGGGGACACACGTTGGACTCCAATGAGTCCGAGGAGCTGGAGCTCCCCAAAATCAACACATGCCTCCAAAGCCTCCAAAGCCATGATGCAAAGCTGGGAGGCTCCGGGTCATTCACAGCCTTGGAAGGTTTGACCTACAGAGAATGGGGGGAAGGGACCCAAAGAGCCAAAGAAGCAGGGAAGGGGCTTTGTGTGGACTTGTGGAAAAGCTGAGGGAATTGGGATTGTTCAGCTTTGGGGTGACCCAACTGTGGCCTTACAGGACCTGAAGGAGCTACAAGAAACTTGGGGAGGGACTTTTTCCAAGGGCCTGGAGTGACAGGACAAGGGGCTCCATCTCTGCAGTGGACAGATAAATATGCAACAGGTTCTCCTTAAACCTTGTAGGAGCATCAGAACATGGAAAATCCCTTTTGCTGAGAGAGAATAATTTATTGCACTCAGTATTTTACTACACTTGCCCCTGGGTTAAGAGATAAAAGGGGTTTTCTTTATTCTGCTCTTGTAGCTCCTCAGCCCTTCACTGCAGGGGAATTCTGGATAATTTGCTCACACTTCCCATGCCTCCCTTCTGCCAAATTGGAATTATGACAAGCAGCACCAGCAAGTTCCTCCAAGAAAACCCTCCAGCTCCAGGCAGAGTTGGAAGGATCTTTCACTCAGATGTCGATGATTGAGGCAACGGGAACGTGATTTATGATTCCAGAGCCGTTCTTGGTGCCACCCAAGTGCCTCCTTCCTGCCCTGGAGCACGAGACTGCTCAGCCTTATCTCATCTGGGCACTGCTGCAGCTCAGACAGGGCCCTTCACCCTCACCAACCCCCCCAGTGTGGCCTGCAGGGAGGTGGCATCACCACCAGTGGCAGAGGACAAGGGACCCTCTCCCCAGGACTCTGTTAAAGGCTCTCCTCTGAAGGGCATTTCATGGCATTCCTGCAGAGTTTCAACTGTAAAAGTCCCCAGAAGTCCATTATTAAATCTTTGAAATCAGTTTAATGGGATCAATTCCACGGGATCAATTAAATCCCACTGTCTGTCATTAAACCTTTTGGAAGTCTCTCAGCCACCGTCACTCCCAAGTGATGCTGCTCAAGGTTCTCTGGCTGTTGGAGGGGACAAGGATGAATTTCCAAGTGGGAAGAGCCAAATAAAGTTAAATAACATAAAAATCCCCTCCCCACCCAGCCTTTCCCCAAGGTTTGGGGCAGCATTTCCTACGACACCCCAGTGATGTTTGCTAAAACCCCCAGCTGAGACCATCCAGCTCCTCTGGGATGTGTCCAGCTCCCAAGGGGGTGTCCAAGCCCCTCGTGCTGTGGCTGGAGCAGGGAGAGAAGTAGGGCAGGGGAACCAGATGTCAAGGGATTCAGTGTTTGTCTGAAAACCAAATGAAGGGCTGTGGTTGCAGCACATACTTAGCATATCTAGAACAGCTTGTTTATCTCTGCTCTGGAGATCAAGGGCGGTCAGGAGGCAGCTGGAAGAGCTTCAGCACGTCCTGGCACATCCAAGTTCAGTCCTGGGATTTGAGGTGCTGGGGAGTGGGGAATAACAAAGCTGGATTTGGGTGCTCTAAACGAGCACAGCCCTGGGGAGGGAACCCCGAGTGCTGCCCCCAGGGCTGGGCCCCTCAGGGCAAGAGGGACATGGAGGGGCTGGAGAGTGTCCAGGGAAGGGAATGGAGCTGGGGAAGGGGCTGGAGCAGCAGGAGAAGGGTCTGGAGAACTCCTGAGGGAGCTGGGGGGGCTCATCCCAGAGAAAAGGAGGCTCAGGGGGGACCTTCTCACTCTCTCCAGCTCCCTGACAGAAGGGGGGAGCTGGGGGGGAATTTGAGAACACATTCCTGCATTTCACCAGCAAAGTTAAATGCTCACATTAAATTAATTAATTTATTACATTTCACATTAAATGAAATTAGCTTTAAAGGCAGTCTCAATCCTGGCTGAGCTCACTGAGATCTCTCATCTGTTAATTATAGAAGTGTTTTGCTTCCAACCAGCCACTCCTTTGCACTGATGAAGGTCCCTCTTCCAAGGCATAAAAATGGGAGTTTTGCTACTGAAGACTGGAAATCAGGGAAAGCAGAACTGCGTCTCCATCTTATGCAAAGGGGAGAGTGATATAAAATTACAGAACTATGGAATGGTTTGGGTTGGAAGGGACCTTAAAGCTCATCTCATCCCACCCCCTGCCATGGGCAGGGACACCTTCCACTGGTCCAGGTCACTCCAACCTGGCCTTGGACACTTCCAGGGATGAGGCAGCTGCTCTGGGCAACCTGTGCCAGTGGCAAAGCCTCAAACCTGGGAGTGGATCCAAAGCTTTAAAATCTCTGCCTGATGCTTCATCCCCAGAGAAAGCCCCAGCTAAACTCCCCCTGCAGAGGCCGAGCTCTGCAGCAGTTTGGGGTCAGAGCTCCCTTCAGTGATTCCATGCAGAGACCCCCAAATAATCCCCCCTGTACTGAATGTTTGGGCTCACTCTAAAGCACAGGCGGGAGCTCCCAGGGCTGTCCCAGCAGGGTGGAGTGGGATTGCCACAGAGCCCTAAGTGCTCTCATGATGCTCGTTTACCTCCTGATTACATCCTGGGTGTGGGTTGTGAAGGAGGTGTGTGATCCTCACATCCGTCCTGCTTGGAGGAGAAGGCCCCACTGCTGGGCACCAGGAGGGCTGGATGTCCCCCCAGGGGAGATCTGGGCACCAGGAGGGCTGGATGTCCCCCCAGGGGAGATCTGGGCACTTCCTGCAGCTCTGCCATGATTTCCTGTGTTATTCTCCATCCCGGCTGTGTTTGTGGCAGGTCACAGGGTGGTGGGGTGAGGATGGGGAGCTGGTGGGATGGACCTTCATCTGCTGGTCCTTGATGTAATTCACCTCTCCCCGAGCCTCCAGTTTGCCCCTCTGTAGCTTAATTTGGCAAAACCTTTAATGACGTGGCCCAAAGCACAAATCCCCTGCCATGTCCATGAGGGACTGGGGGACACTTCCCAGCGAGGTGGACACGGAGCAACTCTCAGGGCACAACATCTCCCCTGTGCCCCCAACTGCTCTGGGCCTTTGGGGACTGGGCTCAGTGGTCCTTGAGAAGGGCAGGAAGAAGACTCAGAACAGCTCGATCTCGTCACAGCCACCACAGCCAGACCTGCCCTCCCTCCCTCGGTGCCAGACACTGGTGATGCAAGAGTTGGGGTGCCAGACACCCAGACAGGAGGTGAGTGTGTGGCTGTGGCCAGGAGGGAGGCCACCCTCGGCTCGTGGTGGTGCCCCCAGCTCTGGCACATCCTGAGGCCACAGATCCCCCTCCCTCCAGCACAAACTGCTCTTCTCCTCCCCACAGCTTCACTCCCTTTCCACACCCGTTCCCTCACTGCCCATTTCTTCAGCCAAGGCACAGCCTCCCTCTCTACCCACTGAATCCTCAGTGTCACACGGGTGCAGGAGCTGGAAATGAGGGATTAGTTTTAATCTGGAGCTGTTTCTGCCTCCACTCCTTGGGTTCTGCTTTTATTTTGGGGATCAAAGCTTTCAATCCTCTCCTCTCCTCAGTGCCAGCCCTCCCTCCCCAGGTCTGTCCACTGAGAAATTGCCTTTTTATGGTGCTAAACCACCTGTGACCTCGGCTAAGGCTCCTTCTGGGAGGATTTCTCCTGATTTCCACATGTGGTGTGACTTTTATCTCTCTGCCAAGGGATGTCGACACCGTGACGAGGAGGTTTGTGTACCCCAACCAGAACAACTTTCCCCAATAATTAATAACCAATGGCTTTGGCAGCTGAACAGTCCATTGTCCAGCTGTGGCTTCCTTTCCCAGTTTCACTTTTATTTGTCCCTGCCACACACATCAAAGCCACGGGCACACCCCGTTTTCCACGTCCTTCTTTCCCCCACCTCAGTTCCTCATTCCTCCAAAGCTCGTTGGGAAATTATTGGTGCCACAACGGGAGTTTGGGAGCCATGGAACAGGGTGACCTGGGACAGCACTGCAGCTCTGGGAGGGCAAAGCTCCTGGTAACACAACCTTGGCTGGCTTGAAATCACAGAGGCCCCAACAGAGAAATGTCCTGGACATCAAAATGTTTCCAACTGCTCTGGTTAGGACCTGAAAAAACTTGGTGCTGTTTGGGTGAAGGTCATAAATTGATAAAGGGACTGGAGCCCCTCCCCTATGGAGACAGGCTGGGAGAGCTGGAAATGGTCAGGCTGGAGAGGAGAAGGTTGTGTGGAGACCTCAGAGCCCCTTCCAGGACCTGAAGGGGCTGCAGGGAAGCTGGAGGGGGATGTTTGTCAGGAACTGGGCTGACAGGACAAGGGGGGTGGGTTCAGACTGAAAAAGGGGAAATTTAGGCTGGATATAGGGAAGGAATTGTCCCTGTGAGGGTGGGGAGGCCCTGGCACAGGTTGCCCAGAGAAGCTGTGGCTGCCCCTGGATCCCTGGAAGTGTCCAAGGCCAGGCTGGAGCAACCTGGGATAGCAGAAGGTGTCCCAGCAGCGTGTGCAAACAGGAATTATTACTTTTAAATAACTCCAATGTCTAACATTTCAGATAAAGTGGAAGAACACTTGGGAAAAAAAAATCAAATCTGCATCTTTCTGACAAATCCCAACCTGGAGCCGAGTCTGAGCGAGGGAGGCAAGAGGCAGATAAAGCAAAAAGAGAGATAAGTCAAACTTGAGCAAGAGCCCTGCACTGGATGTGCAGATCTCTTATCACACCCACAGTAAAAAGCAACTTCCCTCCTCCAGACATCAACCTCTGGCCTGTGTTTGTGTAATTCCAGTTCTAGTCAAACCAACCCTGGTGTTGGACTTCCCACTCGGGAGAGGGTGACCAGAGAGAGCCCCAAACCACTGTCCCTTTGTCGGGGGGGGGAAGGACCATTTCCCTCTGTTCCCAGCGGGGGAATGGGACACAGAAGGGACCCCCCAGCCCACAGAGGCATCACCTCCTGAGCCAGACTTCCTGTCCTGATAAGGGAGAACCTGGTGTGCCAGGCAATTATGGGACACTCAGGCCGGAGATGCCCCATTCCTCCAGCTCAGGGCTGTGGCTCGGAGACATCCCACATGACAGGATGTCCATGGGAAGCATCTGCCCACTGCCCGACCCGCTGGCACTGCGTGGGAGCAATAGTTTGGAGTCCTTTGGCTCTAATGAAGCTGTTCCTGAGTTGGAGCAGCGTGGGGAGAGCCAGGCCTGGCATTTTTTCCCAGCTTATTTGCACAGCAGGAGGGAATTCCGCTGCCTCCCAGTAACCCGGGCTAGTGGGAGGTGTCCCTGCCCACGACAGAGGGCTTGGAATATGACCTTTAATATGATTAATATGGTTAAAGATGCTCTTTAAGGTCCCTTCCAACCCAAACCATTTTGTGATTCTATAATTTAACATTTCGAGTTCTTCACAAAGAGGGACAACAAACCCCTGTGGTTTCGTGTTGTTTCGCTCCCTAAGATTGGAGCGAGTCCTTTTTTTATTCTGCTTTGAACCAAACCTTTTCTCTTTGCCCTCAGGAGTTTTCCACAGCAGCTCGTGGGCATTTTCCCATTCTCTCCTCCTCAGGGGACGGGAGAATTTCTGAGATGCCAGGAGGGCAAACGTGTCACTTGTCACCTGGGCACCAGCAGGGCTCCAGCTGCGTCACAGCCAACCTGATTCCAGTGTCCCCCAGGGATCCGTGGGGACCAGGACCAGCTCCTTGGGATGCTCCTGGCCCGGCCAGTCCAACGGCATCGCTTCCTGTTTTGCTGTCCCACCCAGCTCTTACTGGGTCACCTGCCCAGTTGTTTCCCTGTGACACTGAGGCAGTTTCCTCCCCACATTATTCAGCTGCTTCGTGCAGGCCCATTCCAATTACGGGCATCAAATGGAAAGTGTTAATTGCTCCATTCATTATGGGCAGGAGTCACATCCGACTGGTAATTTGTTTGCCTGGGAACTCCCCACAGGCCTGGCCAGGCTCTGAGCCCAAGATGAGCTGGTCTGGCACTGAGGGGAGCACAGCTGGAGTAAGGAATGTCACCAACATCACCCGCACAGGGGACTCCCTCCACTGACCCCCCTCAGGGAGCATTTACTGACCATGGAACTCCCTGGATCGGGACACAGAGCCCACCAGAACCAGCACCAGTTTTAGGTTGGCACTTCGGAGCAGGGGAAGCCTCGTGGCTCCAGAGCATCAGGAATTTTAAGGATGCTGGAGCATTTCCCCCTCACTAACAGTTAGTTCGTGGTTACTTCAGTAAAGGAAAGGAAATCCCTGACCTTTTTTGTAGGACACATCTGAAATGTGATGTTCTGCACGGGGTGGGGGCACCTGAAGAAGGGCCTGGAGTGCCAGGACAAGGGGCAATGGGTTCACACTGACAGGCAGGAGGTTTACATGGATATGGGGAAGAAATTGTTCCCTGGGAGGGGGGGAGGCCCTGGCACAGGTTGCCCAGAGAAGCTGTGGCTGCCCCATCCCTGGGAGTGTTCCAGGCCAGGTTGGAGCAACCTGGGACAGCAGAAGGTGTCCCTGCCCATGGCAGGGGGTGGCACTGGATGAGCTTTAAGGCCCCTTCCACAGAACCGCGGTGAAATGTTGCCTCTTTAAACGGCAGAAATGGGGGGCTGAGCCCTTCGGAGCTCCCTGCAGAACTCCAGCCCTTCCACCAGCGTGCCAAGAGCTCCTCTGCCCGTCTCCTCCTCCCCGGGCTGCACCCGCAGCTCTGGCTGGGCCGGGCTGGGCTCGTTAATCAGCATTAATTACAAGCACCCGCCGCTGAGCTCCTGTTACGCATCAGCTCGTTCCAAACAGCTCCAGCTGTGCGGGAACGGGGCGGAGACAGGAGGGCACAAATTCCTGCGGCTCAGCCCCTGCTCGGCCGCGGGATGGAGCTGCAGGACCAGGGAATGCTTCGGGTCGGGAGAGACTTCGCGCATCTCGTTCCGGTCCTTGGGCAAGGACACCTCCCACTATTCCCAGGTAACTCCCCGCCCCGTCCCGCCTGGCCTTGGACACCTCCAGGGCATCCACAGTTTCTCTGGACAGTACAGGGGTCTCATATAACATTATTTGGCATTAAGCGACTGAGTTGCTGCTTGTTTTCAGCCACGGACCCTCAGGGCAGGGCTGGGGGAAGGTGCAGCTCCCCAGGGCAGGTTGGCCTTGCTGCTGGACCTGTCCTGCTTCCAGCACAGCTCTGACCCAATATTCCCAGTCTCCCTGGGCTGGCCTACCCAGACCGCACATCATTTTGAGTTTAACCACCTTGGTGCATCTGTCTGCCTCTGCAGACAGCCCTGAGAGCTCGGTAGAGGTTTCTGAGAGGCAGAGACGCTCTAAATGCCTCTCTAAGTACTCAGCCTCTTTGTTTTTTAATTTGGAATAATGAGAAACGTGGCAGTTGCCTCCCAGCTCATTGAGAGAGCAGACAGCTGCCTTCCCAGACACATTGAAATGCAAATCGCTGCGAGTTCGGCTGCAATGCTTTTGTCCAGGAGTGGGAGAGCTCAGCAGAGTTGGGTGAACGATGCAGAGGGAGGGAGGAACTGAGGCAAGGAGCTCTCGAACAGAGATGAACACGCAGCAGTGGCTCCCTGGGACTGCCGTGGAGGTGTGGGTGAAAAATCCTGGGGAGAGAAGCAGGAAGGGTCCTTTGTTCGTGTCGCTGCTGTAACCTGGGGGCGTTCGGGGCTCCCGCAGAGCCCGGGACAGTTCGGTGCGGAGCCCTCGGCTCTGGGAGTGTCTCTGCCCGGGGCTCCCTCCTGCTCCCCGGATCCATCGGCCACACGAGGGAGCGCAAGGAATTGCTGCGGTGCCGCTGGCAAATGCCCGAGGGATGATTTAGGGGAAATTTAATCGGGATTTCGTGGTGGACGGGGTGGGAACAGCTCCATTGGTGAGCAGCTCCGTGTCCCACTCGTGTGGGGTTGGAGCTCTGCCCTGACAATTCCAGTGATTCCCTGGGTTTGTGATTCCACAGCTGCCTCAGCTTCTCGGGGAGGTGTCTGGAGATCCTCTGTGGGCAGCTGGGGAGTCGTTCCCGGCCCCGGTTGGAATTGGAGCTTGTCTGTTCCTGGCTGGGGATTTTCAGCTCCGAGTCAAGTGTGAGAAGGGATGGAGGGGAAAACCCAACCCCATTAGAAAGCAAATAGTTGGATGCAGTAGAGGTTTTATTGTGAGATGTTGGGGTGGATGTTTAAGCAGTAAGTGCTTCAAGAGTGAGTTGTTTCACATAATAGACCCCCTTGACTTGAAAGTCAAGTTCTGTTTTCTCCCATTTTGCATTTTTTTGTCTTATTTCTGTTGATGGCACAGAAAACAAAGTACAGGATTTAAATAACAGAGTCACTGAGGTTGGAAAAGCCCTCCAAGGTCACCGAGTCCCCCCTGTGCCCCATCCCCACCTTGTGCCACTCAGTGCCAAGGCCAGTCCTTCCTTGGACACCTCCAGGGGTGGGGACTCCACCACCTCCATGGGCAAAAAAAAACCCATTTTCTTCACAAATTTTCCTCTGGTGCAAAGTCAAGAGCAGAAAGAAATGTTTATTCTTAGCAGGATTAGCAGGAAAGGCCCCGTTTTTTGTTGGCACTGGGGCTGCTTTGATGTAACATCATCTGTGTGAGTGACTGTGCCCTGGTAAAACTCACACCTCCTTTACAGAGCAGGGACAGAACTGTCCTCCTGCAGCTGAGACCTGGCCCAGGGTGGGCAAGAGACTGAAGATACGAAGAGATGAGACCTCTAAACCTAATACAGAGCATGACACAGGGAGGATTCACTAAGGGCTGGTTTTCAGAGGTGTCAGGATGCCCCAGAGCTCCGGTGGTTCCAGGAGAAGAGTCGTGCTCCCGAGAGCTGCCCCTCAACAGCGGGGACCAGTCTGGCTCTTCACCCCCTGCGTGTCCTGTGGGCACCTCCCAGGGGTTTATTGCTGCCCACAGTTGTACTGGTAGCTGTTGGACCACTGGTATGAGTAAGGGTAGGAGCTGTGTTGGCACAGGGGGGCTGGGGCACACACCTGAGGAGTGGAGACACACACCTTGGGAGCTGGGACACACACTTGAGGAGTGGGGGCACACACCTTGGGAGCTGGGACACACACTTGAGGAGTGGGGGCACAGACCCGAGGGGCTGGGACACACACCTGAGTGGGGGCACACACCTGAGGGCACCTCTTCACGCCCACCTGCCCACACTGGGACCCACAGAGCTGCTCCCTGCCCGGCCCCTGGGGCTGAGGGAAGGTCACGGTGCAGGGGTTGAAGCTCCTGGGGCTGCAGCAGCAGGAGGAGGAGGAGCAGGAGTGACCTTCCACCACACAGGTCTCCACACAGCCCGAGGAGCAGCGAGGGCTCTGCAGGGTGTTCCTCACACTGCACACCTTGGCAGCCGTGGGGGCACAGCCCGGGCACTGCACACACTTCACCACCCCGGGGGGGTGGCACTGCTGGGGGAACACGGGCGGGGGGCACTTCATTCCAGCCGGGATGTAACGCTGCTGCTGGTACTGGTACCTGTAGTAGGACATCGCTCCAGGGGGGAAAATGGGCCTGGAAAACAAATCAGGGGAGAGGGGTGAGGGAACTCCCTGCAGGTCTGGGGTGTGGAACTGCTGCTGGTGTTGGGACCTGGGGTAAGACACAGTTCTGGGGGAGAAATGAACCTAAAAGAGCCAAGTAGGGGAGAAAATTGAAGGAATTCCCTGCAAATCATGCGATGGGAATTGAGGGCACAGCACTCAAGGTGCCCTCCCCAGTGCCCAGCACAGAGGGGCAATCCCTGCCCTGCAAAGGCACTGCCCAGCTCTGGGACATCCCAGCTCTCTCTGCCACACGTGGAGGACCCGAGGAGTCCGTTCCAAGGATGTGACTGAGCACAGGGAAGTGCTGAGACCTCGGATTTCCTAATAACAGTTTAAAATCTGCCTGCAGATCAGCTTCCTCAGCACCAGCAAATGGCTCTGGGGCACCTGCACCTTGCAATTTGGTGGCAGTTGACTCTGCAGATGTACAGGACAACTCATCCCATTCCACCCCTGCCACGGGCAGGGACACCCTCCACTGTCCCAGGTTGCTCCAACCTGGCCTTGGACACTTCCAGGGATCCAGGAGCTTCTCTGGGCAACCTGTGCCAGGGCCTCCCCCCCTCCCAGGGGACAATTCCTTCCCAATATCCAACCTGAATTTCCCCTCTGTCAGTCTGAACCCACCCCCTTGTCCTGTCAGCCCAGTTCCTGATGAACATCCCTCTCCAGCTTCCCTGTAGTCCCTTCAGGTCCTGGAAGGGGCTCTGAGGTCTCCACACAACCTTCTCCTCTCCAAGCTGAACATTCCCAACTCTCCCAGCCTGTCAAAGGCTGATCCAAACCTGGCTCTTGCTGTAAGAGGGAGGCAATAGTAACTCTTCTAAGGAAGAATCCCCCAAAAAGGGGTCTCAGACAGGCAGAAGCCTTTTCCAGATAAAAATTATCAGTAATCCACCCCAGTCTCTGATCTGGATTGTGAAGTTCAGCTGCCAACAGAAATAGTCACTTGAACCACTAAAATAAGTGGCCTCTGTTATTGGAGAAATGTAGGATTCAGTTTTAAGAGAGCAAATTAAAGATATGGGGACCTAAATGGCCAGATCAGAGTGGAATCCACATCCCAAATTGGGTGAGGTTCCGTAAATCTCAGGCTCAGCTTTAAAACCCTGTATCTGCCTCTGCCTTTAGAGAAACCAATCCCAAACAAACCACAAACCCAAGAACCTTTGAAAAACCGTCCCTCTTAATTCCCAGTGTCAGGTATTTCTGCAGGGTCCAGTTTCCAGTTCAAAGTGCCAACAAAATGTTATTTTCCCAGTTAGAAATAGAAGGAGGCAAATAACTTACCGAGCTCGCAGTGGAGAGCAAGAACTGGATTGAAAGCTTGGAAAGGGGTGTTTTTATATGGTGTTTTTATAGTCCTTCAGACCACGGAAAACCTGAGCCACTGTGTATCAGCTCCTAATTACCTACAGGGGGGAATTTGTTCCTATGCCACTTTTTCAGTGGCTGTAATTATTTTACTCATTTGTGCTCGTTAATACTTTGTTATCCCTAAATCCCCTGGAAAACACCTCACACCCCGCGGGTTCGTTTCATTCTAAACCTTTATGGGAGACGGAAAAGCCGCCTTTTATTCCATTGACCTCGTTAGTTCCGTCAAGAAATGGATCCCTCTCCTCTCAGAGCTGCTCTTTGCAGCCTGACAGTCCAGAGGCAGCAGCAGGGAGTGGGAGATGCAGCTTCTCACTCCGTTTTTCCTGCAGATGAAGAGCTGGAATACACTGGGGAACGTGGCTTTGCAAAGGGAGGCCGGGAGGGATGGAGCTGGAAGGGATGGAGCCACCACCTGCCCTTGCAAAATGTTCTGTCCCAGCGACCCCAAAGCAGGGAGAGCTTCCCAGTGCTCCCCTTATCCCACCCTGCCACCATCCTCAGAGCTCCTGCCCGGCTCCCAGAGCTCAGCTGGGCCTGTGCTGCTGCTCCCTGTCCCTGTGCCTTGTCCTTGTCCATCAGCAGGGAGACTGTGAGGTAATTAAGAGCCTTTGATGTCCTGAGACGCAGCCTGTAAATTGGCTGAGTGCTGGCATTGCTCATCCCGGGGCTGAGCTCGGCCAGCTTGGCTCGTGTAAAACATTAATGAGCATTTGTGAGCAGTTTGAAGAGGTCCTGTTGGGAAGGTGCCATTTAATAACCTGTCAGTGCTACTCTTCTTTTATGGAGGGGTGTAAACAGCTGTCTGTGCAATCCCAGCTCTGTCAGGAGTGTCTTCATTTATCAGAGCTCGGGTGTCTTCATTTGTCAAAGCTGAGGTGTCTCAATTCAGCAGCAGAGCTGAGCTGGGAGGTGAGAACAGCCCTCGCACAGGTCCTGCCACTGTGTTTATTCTTTTTTCCCCTTTCCAGCTCAGAGTATCTCCCTAGGAAAAGTTCTGGTGCAGGCAGTGCTTTACCTCCCTGATTTTACCTCCCCAGTGAATGTACTGCAGGTTTGTGTGTTCTGAGGGGGAATGGAGTTCTCCTGGAATGGTTTGGATTGAGAAGGATATTGAAGATCATCTCGTTCCAACCCCCCCTGCCCTGGGGCAGAGGTTGGACTCGATGATCCTGGAGGTCTTTTCTGATCTAAATAATTCTGTGATTCGGTGATTCTGTTTTTTTGGGATGCACTGGATCACTGGTACCTGCCTGTTTTATGGACCAGTTTACCCAAATAAATGTCTTCAGAGAGCTCCCTCCTCCCGTGTTGAGCTCTCGCTTGGTCCTTTAAGGTTTTATCTTGATGGATGATTTTTGTGTTTTGCATCGTCAGTTTTTAGGGTGCTGGGCTTTGATTCTTCAGCTTGTTTTACCTGGGGAGTGGAGCTGACACAGGCCCGGTTCTGTTGTCTGAGCTGCTGAGTCCTGGCTCCAGTTCACCCCCTGACTCATCACTTTTGTCTCCTCCCTCGTTAAAAACCATCCCGGTGACATCCCCGGTTGTGTGGAGCACTAATGAGCTGTTCTGATGTGCTCTGGAAACGCTTTCAGAAAGCCTCGGTGTGATTGTTGTCAGTGTTAATCTCCATGTTCAGATAAATCCACCCTGCAGTGACGTGAACCCCGAGCAGAAAACAAATCCCAGCAGTGGGGATTCCTCTCACACTGGAGTAAAGATCTTGGCTTTGAATTATTAATAAATCTCTAATATAGGATTTAACATTTAGTTTTATCTTCAGCTGGCTAAAACTGGTAATGAGGTGTTTAATTCCCATGTGTTTGGGGAATTACTTTGGGGATAAATCGCTGCCCAGTCTAAGCTGAATCTCAGCACATGTTGAAATTCCCGTGGTTATCTTCAGTTATTGGTTGTGGCTGGAAGTGTCCAAGGCCAGGTTGGACGGGGCTTGGAGCAACCTGGGATAGTGGAAGGTGTCCCTGCCCATGGCAGGGGGTGGGACTGGATGATCTTGAAAGTCCCTTCCAACTGAAACCATTCCATGATTCCACAGTAGAAAATGCAGAGCCAGTTTTCCAGAGGAGCTGCAGATCTCTTCTGTCATCCCCAGACATTGTGACAGGGTGAAGATAAACCTCGGTGTGCAATTAAACTGGGAGAACATCCAATGTTTTCCCATTGCTGTGGAAATCTGGACTGAGGTTTCAGCTGCACAGCAAATGCCAGGGGGTCCAGTCCTGCCCTCAGAGTCATTCTGCTGCCAGTCTGGTGATAAATCCCAGAATCCCAGAGCAGCTGGGGTTGGAAGGGACCTCTGGAGTCACCCTTGCCATCCTTGGCATCCTTGCTGACTCAGTTGGGTGTCAGAGCAGCTCTGGCTGATGTTTAACAGGATGATAACCCCACACCAGCAGCTGCATTTCATCAGCAGCTGGGCTTCCAAAACGCTGCTTCCACTTGTTGTTCCACAGAGTTGCTGTTACAGTGGCTTTTGGGGCCCTCTTAATTGGAGAAGCGACTCACTGGCAAAAATGCCTGACAAGGTCTTGCCTCAGCCACACCCAATTTATGGCCTTTTAGCCATCCCCCTAATCCAGTCATGATTTACAGCTTCACGAATGCGGGGCATTTAATTCCATATAAAATGTGCTCTTGCCCTTCTTTCCATTTTTATGGGTAAAACGTGTTAGAGAAATGTGTGCTTGGTGTCAAACTGGGAGAGCTGCCCTCACTTATCTGGGGCTGCAACTCTGTAAATCCAGGAGTTCTGCACCGTGCCAGAGCTCTGACCAGGCTCTGGATTAGTCTGATTTCACACAGAACACAGTTTATCCCTCACTGTTTCAGCTCTTCCTGGGCTGAGCTGAGAATGTTCTCACCCAGGAAAAGGGCTCATTGTCACCTGCCCAGGAACGAGTTCATTCACGGGAGACACCAGGGATGAACCACGTGAGCACGAGGTGCAGAGTGTCCCCTCCACATAAAGCTGGGAAATAGCAGGGCCAGGAAGGCAGTAAAGGGCAGGTCACGCAGGGACAAACTGATAATTACAAAGAGTGATTTATTTACACCAATTGACGTCCATTCCCAAGGCTGGATCTCCAGAGAAACGTGCTCAGAGATTGATCAGGACGTTCTGCCCGTGGTGATTCATGCCCTGGGCAGTCTGAGGGTGACTATAAAAGGGCTCCCCAGCAGATCTTGGCAGATTATTTCTCTGCTCTTCCCTTGTGCTGTAGGTAAGTGACACCTGAATCCCTCTCCTGACAAAGCCTGAGCGTGGTTTTAAGGCAGAGTCTTGTGCAAATGTTCTGGGGTCAGTCTGAAGGTTTCTTGGACGTGGTATTTAGTGCTCTGGTCTAGTTGATAATGTGGTGATGGGTCAAAGGTTGGACTTCATGGCCTTAGAGGCCTTTTCCAACTTAATGATTCTGTAAATGAATAAATTAGTGTTCAGCTACTGGCTTTGGTAAATGCAAATCTGGGTGAGATCCAGGAGCTGGACTCAATGATTCTTGTGGGTCCCTTCCAACTCACAATATTCCGTGATTCTGGAATAAACATTTCACGAGGGCTCTTTCCAGATGGGTTCAACACAAGATTTATAGGGGTTTTTGGGTTCAACACAAGATTTGTAGGTTTTTTTGGGTTCAACACAAGATTTATAGGTTTTTTTGGGATTCAACATGAGATTTGTATTTTATTGGGTTCAACATGAGATTTATAGGGTTTTTTCTGGGTGATGACCTGCGAGAGCTCTGCCTTTCCCTCGAGCCTCTTTGCAGCCTCTCGTCCCCGCGTTTGAGGGCACAGCTGATAAGAACTGATGTCCTGTGTCCCTGCTCTTCCTCAGGTCCCCTCAGATCCTCCCTCCCCGACGATGGTGCTGTCCCGGAGCCCCTGCACCGAGGGTTCCCCCTCTCCCTGCGGGGTGGCCGTGCCCCAGCCCGTGGCCGAGAGCTGCAACGAGCCGTGTGTGCGGCAGTGCCCCGACTCCACCGTGGTCATCTACCCCCCGCCCGTGGTGGTCACCTTCCCCGGGCCCATCCTGAGCACGTTCCCCCAGCAGAGCGTGGTGGGATCCGCGGGAGCCCCCGAGGTTGGGGCTGGGGCTGGATTTGGGGCCGCCCGCACCCCCGGCGCTTCCCACGTGTACGGCGGGGCCCGCTGGGCTCGGGGGTACCCCGTGGGGAGCTGCAGGCCCTGCTAAACCCACCGAGGGTCTCTGCCCAGAGGAGGAGCCCAGCGGGGTGCAGAGACGTGGCTGAGCCCCAGGGCACAGCGTCCCAGGAGTGTTGAGGGTTTGGGGTGCACGAAAAGCGTCTGCAGGTGTTGTGAACACCCGAAAAGTCCATTTGTGTCCCTCTCAGATTGCCCTGCCTGATTTCCTTTTTCCTTAAGCCTTCCTGTCTTTCCAAGTGCTCTGTTTTTGGTGCTGTGGACTGTGTTGCTCATTCCTTGGGGGCTCGTAGGGATCTTTCTGGGTTTGAATAGGTTTAGATTAGATATAATGAAAAAGTTCTTCCCTGGGAGGGTGGTGAGGCCCTGGCACAGGTTATTCCATGGATTCCCCATCCCTGGAAGCGTTCAAGGGCAGGTTGGATGGAGCTCTGAGCAGCCTGGTCTAGTGGAAGGTGTCCCTGCCCTTGGCATTGGGGTGGAATGGGATGATTTTTAAGGTCCCTTTCAACCCCAACTGGGGTGGAATGAGATGGTCTTTAACTCAAACCACTCTGTGCTTCTGTGACTGTGACAACATAAAGGGATCTGGCACGAGATCCTCTTTGGATCCCCTTGTAGACTCTTTCTCTGGCTACTGGTGGATAAAAGGGGTGTCAGGCAGCCCGTGCCCTGGGTCTGTGCTGGGTGCTCAGGGCTGAGTGTCCCCATCAGCCATTCCAGGAGTCATCCTGCACCAAACCCACAGGCTGGGGGCAATTTGTGACCTGGACTTTGTAATCCTGCCTCTGTATCAGCTGCTTCTTCCTCATTAAACACGACATTGCAACACGTTGTTGGTCTCCTTGTGTGTGTTCCCTCCTCTCCTCCCCGTCCAGGTGCCTTTGTCCTGCTGCACCAACCTGATCCTATCAGGATAATGACATTCCCGAGGGATTTGGCAGTGGGTTGTCTGTGCACTTCCTTGGCACAGCAGCTCTGGGCTGTGGGTGTCCCTTCCCTTCCCACATTTCTGGTCCTGCTCAGCTCGGAGGAGCTTTTTTTGCTCAGCGTTGGCTTTTCTGGCCCCTGTTCCTCAGTGTCCTCGGGCTCAGCCTCCCCAGCCAGGCAGTGACACGAGGGAGCAGATGGATGGGCAGGGTTGGCACTGCCAGAAAGGGTCTGCAGCCAAATGTTATGTGAGAGCAGCTATTTTTGAGGGTAAAAATTAAATTTCTGGCTTTGCTGCTCTGCTCAGTGTTTTACAACAATCATCCTGTCCCTTGTTCCCTGGGCTCCTCCCTCCTGTCAGGGAATTCCAGAGCCAGAAGGTCCCCCCTGAGCCTCCTTTTCTCCAGGATGAGCCCCCCCAGCTCCCTCAGGAGTTCTCCAGACCCTTCCCCAGCTCCCTTCCCTTTCCCTGGTCATGCTCCAGCTCCTCAGTGTCTTTCTTAAAGTGAAGGGCAACAATAGAAACCGAGTGTGCAAAACTGGGTGCTGATGTTCACTGCAGGAATTATCACTTTCCTCAGGAATCTGTGTGGTGGTTTGAAACTCCCAAGGATCCAATTTCTAAGTTCAAGCCCCCCTCCCACAATTTGCCCCTGTGAGACTTGATGTCTTTTTCACCTCACGTGGAGAGTTTTCAGACAAAACACAACTATTTGGTACTGGGGGAAAGGGAAAATATTTACAAAGGTTTATTTACACACACATATATATTTACATTAAATCAAACCACCACAATCTGTTGATAATAAAGGTTTCCCAAGCTTTCCACGCTGTGCTGTGTTTGAAATGTTATGTGGTCTGTTAATAATAGAACCGGGGTAATTAAGCATTGTGGGGTGACCTGAGAATGTGGGATTGTTTCAGAGCAGTCGCTCTGTGCAGAATTATTGTCCTCCTGTGTAAGGAAAACAAAGCTGGCCGGGTGCTGTAACGGTGAGTAATTGGCTGGTGGTGAGTTCTGGAGGAGGTGATTAAACCAGATTCTCCCCAGCCACAGAAATCCTTCCCTGAACAAGAGAAATCCCCCAAACCTCCAAAGCCAGAGGAAGGGACCTTCATTGTCAGGCTAATGGTGCATTTGGGAATGAGCTACAGTTTGTTGAGGCTGCTCCAGTTGCACTTTTCATGGAATATTTTGAGATCTTCAATTGCCACAAAGCAGCAAATTCAGTAAAATGAGGACAATTTGCCAATGTGGTTTTTTTGGGAACTATTTCTGATACTCTTTTATTCTTTTTGCCATAAAAACTACTCATGTGAACTGCCCTGAGGACTAAAGATATCAAGTATCTTACTAAGCAGATTTAATGTCTTTTTAAGATAGAAGCATTTGCTGATGTCTGTTAGGTTCATTATGGAACCTAATTATCAGGGTTAACAGTAATTATGGGTTAACAATACTCATCTAAATATGTTGAATTTTGAAAATCTTGTTTCTCTTGTTGCTTCCAGCAAGGCCATTTTTTTTCCTGTATCATGTCCCACTTTCCCTTCTCCTTAAAAGTTGCACTTTTCGAGAAATAATTTGAAAAATTAGCCCAGTTTGGGCACTAGTGAGGGGCCCAATTTCTCATTTAGGACAGGCTTAGCCTTTAGAAGGGATTCTCAGTCTCGCAGTGAATCTCTGTGCTGGAGGCAGGTCCTGAGGCATCACCTGTGTGGGTTGTTCCCAAGGTGCATTTAAATTTCCCACAGTGCAGTAAATACATCCTGCTGGGACTGGTGCACAGGAAATTACAGAGGTGGTTTTTCTGTTAGTTAAATGAGGCAGCTGCCTCTGTTATGATAATATCTGAGCCAGGAACAAAGTTCCTCTAATCATCCACCTTTTCTTCAGCCTGGGGACACGAAAGAATTCCAGATTTAGTCTCTTCATGAAAGGGGCCTACGAGGAAGTCAGGGGGGAAATGTTCATGGGGAAGTGGATGACAGGACAAGGGGGTGGGTGCAGACTGAAAGAGGGGAAATTCAGGTCGGATACTGGGAAGGAATTGTTCCCTGGGAGGGGGGGAGGCCCTGGCACAGGTTGCCCAGAGAAGCTGTGGCTGCCCCATCCCTGGGAGTGTCCAAGGCCAGGTTGGAGCAACCTGGAACAGTGGACAGTGTCTCTGCCCATGGCAGGGGGGTGGAATGAATTGGCCTTTGAGGTCCCTTCCAACCGAAACCATTCCATGATTCTATGACATAAACCCAGGAAAATGCTCTTCAGGTGCCACTGGCACATGAAGGAGAAGGCTGATGCTTGGGGGGCCCTGGAAGTGGTCTGGGCTGGAATTCTACAAAGACATGGGACTCCCTGAACCAGCCTGATGTGCTTGAATGGATGGGCAATAAAGAGATGCAGTCCCAGTTAAAGGCAGAGCAGCCTGTGAGGGCATCCGGGGTGAAAAATTGCTTTTCCTCCCTGTGCGGGCTCCAGCGTTCCCATAAGCTTGACCTGCAGCAGAGGAGGAGATCCTGGATGTTCCCTGGATCCCTGGGGGGCTGAGCTTGCTTGGCTGGGAGGCTGCAGGAGCTGCCTCGGGACACCCCCAGCGTGGAGGGGGAGCCACAGCCGTGACATCTTCAAAGCAAAAAGGGACGTGAGGTGGCACCCAGGTGGCTCCAGGTCAGCGTGGTGGAGGGAGGTGAAGGCAGGTGAAAGGTCTGGGCAGGCTGTGGTGATTTCTGCCAGGAAATCACCACCTGTGGGTGGTGTTCCCCGGGCTCTGGGTGGGGGCTGCTCCCGCTGTCGGGAGCGAACGGGCCGAGGGGGATGTTGGAGGGGAAGAATCACCATGAATAATGCTGGGTTGGCAAATGTGGACAGGGGCTGAGGTTAAACTGGGGCCAGAGGACCCTGGGGCGGGCTGAGAATTCCACCCAGACCTTTGGCTTTCTGGGCTCTGTTCCTGTTCTGTTCCTGTTCTGTTCCTGTCGCTGCCGAGGCCCTTCCGCAGGTGCCGGTGGGAAAAGCCCCAGGGAGATAAACTGGATTTATAGTGTTGGGAGACTCCACCATTTCCTAATGTTTTCCCTGGGGAACCCAGCCCATTTTGGTGCTGACAGCAGCCAGCAGAAGGATTACTGAACATCTCTTAATAGCTCTGCAGTTTCAAAGGGTTGCTCTGGTTTCCTGCGGACGTGCCCTGCTGGCAGCTTTGGGTGGAGGTTCCTACGCTGACCCTCTTCCTGGGGCACCCTGATCTGGGTCTGTCTTGCTCAAATTAGGACACCAAGAGGTGGTTTCTGAGGCAGCAGACCAGACCTGCCTCTGGGATGTGGCAGCTCCTTCCCAGACAGGGAAATGGAGCTGTGGGGCTCATCCTCTGCTGCTGTCCTGTTCAAGGGCAAAGAATTTAAGGGAAATCAGTGACATGGATGTTGGACTGGAGGAACAGCATTTACTGCTTGGGGACTGTTCTGCTGACTGTCCCTGGTTTTGTGCCCTGTTAAAGTGCTTCTCCAATCTCCTCCCTCAGTTCTTTTCTTGACCCTTTCCTCCACTTTGCCCTGGAATGCAGAAGTGCTTCTGCAGGAGGCCACCATGAGAAGAGAAGGGGTAGCCACGGGTATCTCCTGGAAGTCAGCCCAGAGGTGGCCCCTCACAGTCACTTCTGCAGCAAGATTTGCGACTCCTGGTGATGCCTTTGATGTGTAGCTGGGCTTGCAGGGGATCCAAGCAGCCCTGTCTGGGCTCTGCCTGCTGAACCACCTTGTTCTGCGCCAGATTACAATCTTTGGTGTTCTAAATCTAAATCAAGACTCCTCAGTCTCCTAGGGTGACATGCTAAAGGCTGGCAGGAACTCCCTGAAGAACCTGGCTGTTCAGTTTGCAAAGGAGATGATCCCTCCAGCAGATGGTCGTGGCTTGGTTGCCTTTGGTCTTTTCTCTCAGGTGTCTTTGACCTTGAGTGTCACCTCTCTCCTGCCCTGGCAGAGCACGAGACTTCCCCTCCATCTCTTGCTTTTTGAGATCTTTTGCTCAACCACAACCCCCAGCTTTGCTCCAGGAGTCTGTGTTTGGGGGTACAGTCAGTCAGCTGATGCCTCTTTTTGGAGAAGAATTTGGGCAAGCCCAAGGTCACAGGATAGTTGAGGCAGAACTTCCTCCTACTTGGGGAAATGAGTCAGGGCAGGAGCAATCCAGGTGGAGATGTGGTGTTTGTCTCCAACATCTGGAGTCTAAAGTTCTCTCCTATTCCATGGCTCTTTGGAGTGGCTGGTGGTCCTTTTTAAGTGGTGTGTGAGCCCAGACAAGAGAAGACCAGACACCTGATGCAGCTAAACAGAGTAATTTTAATGAAAATGAGAAACAGTGAGTTACAGAAAGAACAAGTTTGCAGAGCTACAAAAGGGTCTTCAGCAAGCAGAGGGTTTCTGAGGGTGGGTGATGCTTTTCCTGGTGGGAATGGTGGAGTTTGACAGCACAGGACAAGTTTCTTGCTCTCAGAGTTGCTTGGAAGTCACGTTCACTGCCAGATGAGGCACAGCATGGACATGGAACAGGAGCTTCTCTACTAGATGTCATCTTGGGTGAAGTTAAAGGCTGAGCAAAGTGCTTGCAGGAACTCCTACTACTGTGACAATACCAAGAGGTTGTGAATTAAAACTAAAAGGCACTTTACTCACACCCAGAGTCTTGCTCTACTCCCCCAACATGCTCTGAAGGTGCCTCAGCTCTTGCTGCAATTCAAGTTGCCCTTTGGAGCTACAGCTGAAGAAACAGGAGACGTTAGAGAGGATTACACTTGGAGTGGTTACACAGGGAGTAGTTACACGTGGAGCAGTTTCAGGCAGCCCGGCACCCACGTGTCCCCCTGAACTCAGCCAGGGGGGTGGGCCCTGGGCGTTCTCAGCCCCAGAAATCAGCCGTGGGTCCGTGTCCTGCGTTTCAGTCCTTGGTTGCTGTTCCTGCTTCAGATGAACCTGCCCCCGAAGCGAGAGAAGGGGTATCCACACCCCCATCCATATCCACTCCCCCACCCGGACAGGTCCCCGTACCAGCCCCCGTAGCCAAGGAAGCCCCTGTTCCCAAACAGGCTCCCAAAGCCCCTGTAGCCGTAGGGGCTCCCGTAGCGGAACTGATCCCAGGAGTAGCTGAAGGGCCTCCCAAATCTGAAGCCGTAGAGGTCGTCGTATCCGAACTGGGAGTAACACCCGTCGTCGCAGAAGTCCCTGTAGAAGGTCATCGTTTGTTGATGTTGGTGAGCCTGGAACACACCCAGAAATGAGGTTTATGGGCTGCTGACGGCAGGAGGAGAGGCTGGAAAGAGATGCAACTCCTTCCCTCCTGTGTTCATCCTCCTAATTATCTCATTTATTTTTCTAATCTCCCCAACCCCAAACAACTTCTCTAATTTGTTCCCCCTCGGCTTTTGGAAATCGCTGACTGAACGTGGAAAAGAAGGTTTTTGCCAACCGAGAGCTGGACTTTCCCACTCTGGAATTCAGGGGAATTTTAACAAACTAGAGAAAAATACACAAATATAATCCAGAATTGGAAATCCCTTTTGGCTTCAAAATTATGGAAGAAAACTTCAAGTTTTCAACGCTTTAAAGCCTAAATATTCAGTAAGCACAGGGAAGAAGAGCAAAAAAGTTCAAGTGAAGGAATTCCCTGCGATTGCAGGGAATTTTGTGGTTGGAATTTGCTCCAAAATGACAAGAAATTTCTTACAGAAGGTCTGTACCTGTACATAGACACACGTTACATATGTCACATATATATGGACACACCAGTACCTTTTATAGATATAAATTGAATTATAAATATATATATTTTTATATATATCCAAGCACACACAGATATTTAGACAAACATAGAGACACGAGAGCAGAGTCAGGATGGACTTACCCGGTTCACCGAGGGGAGCAGTTGAGTGGCTGAGAGGAGTGGATGCAATTCCGGGCTCGGAGGTCCGTATTTATACCCTCCCGAGCTCCAGAGTTATCCAGGGGATCTCATCAGACCCTTTGTCCCTCCGATTGACGTCAGCGGAGTCACCGATTTTCATATTTCCCGAGCTCGGCGTCGCGACACGCGCGTAACACCTCCAGAATTGCTTTAATCTCCAATCAATGAGAAACGAGCCCGGCGCATCTTTGGGAAAATTGCAGGGAATTCCCTGTGGAATTGGAGGGCTGGCAATAATTTGGGGAGCCATTCAGACCATTGCCCGTTGCGCAATCGCCTCGTGGCTGCTCCGTTGGCTTGGCTTTGGCGTCCTGTGGTGCAACAAGTTGGGGACCAAAGGCACGGGCTCGGCTTTGGTGTGCCGAGGAGGGCTGGAGCTTCTGAGCATCATCCTGACCTCTGCCTGCTTCCCAGTGATCCTGGGGGGTGTCCCTTCCCAGCAGCTCTGTTGGATTTTGGTCTCGGGTTCTACAACACCAACGTCAAAGATGTTTTCCAACTGCCCTGTGAACATTCCCAAATATCCCTTCCTATTTTAGAACATTTTTATGGGGGGGGGGAATGGTTTTTGACTTTCATACAACAAAAGCAGCACCTTAATGGGGCTTGGAAACAAGAGACCTTGAAGTGTCTTGGAAGTGACCATGTTATTAAATCTGGAGGTGTCTTTCGGTGACAAACTATTAATATTTAAATCCTGCAACACTTTGCAAATTGAAAACATTAATGAGTGTTTATGAAGTGCTTTGGTATTCAAAATTCTGAGGAAGCCTCAACATCCTGTTTGCTCATTATTACGCTTATTTTCCATTCAAATTAATGCCAGGAATTAGGTGAAGGTCACCCAAGGAGTTCTGCCGTGAACTCCGGCGTTCCTGGAGTTGGATGCACGTGGTTGATCCTTTGTGGAAAAAATATGAACGTGATTCTTTGGAAAATAGCATTTAGAGCTCTTTTAGTGCTAATCTTTATGATTTCTTTATTTCCACATCAAGTTCATACTTGAATTCTCCACGTTGTTGTGCTGAGGTCAAGCCCTTTAGTGAATTGAAGTGTTGCAAACAACGCCAGGGTCGTAATTTTTGTTGAAAACATTCTTTCTGCTCATGCAGCAACATGACTTCGATTCATGAGCACTTTGGAGGAATGGAATTAAGATTTATTTATAGTTCTGGCTGTTTTTCCTTGAGTTGCTGAAGTTTGATATAAAACTCCTACATCTACATTTGCTTTTCCTTTAAATCAAAAGCCTGTGTCGTGTTGCACCAGTTTCTAGTGAAAAACAAATATCCAATACATGGAAGAGTTTTCCTTTTTTGCTGAAAATTTCTCTCTCTCCAATGTCCTTGAGAAGGCAGAAATGACTTTTATATTATGCAGAAATAAACTCCAGTTTTCACAACGGAGACAATAAAATGGTATCAGGAATGTAGCTGGCCCAGACAATTGGCAGATGAAAGGAACCTGTAATACATGTGCCATATGGGAGGCTGGGAACACACTAATAATCCCAAACAATGAAGAAAATTATATTAATTGAAGATATGACGTGCACAGGCAAATTTGTTTTCCAACCAATAAGGCTCCAAACCTTTTTGAATACTCAGGGCGTCTGAGATAAGCCAGGAGGGCCAGCAGGGAGTATAAAAAGGGCCGGGAGCTCCGGGCTCCTCATCAGCTCCTCTGCCTTCTTCGTCCCGCTGAACTCGGTAAGCTTTCCCTCCTTCTTCACAGGGATTGGGAATTTTGCCCGAGTGATTTCTGCTGGGATTGGGGCTGCTCTGAAATTTAGGATTTCTCCGGGATTTTCTCTGAAATTCACGGTTTGAGCTGCGCTGCAGGAGTTGGTGGGTTCAAGTTTTACAGCTGGGGGTGAAATGGGTCCTGTTGGTACCTGAGGCTCCCTGATAAAGGATTATTAGGGGAGCAGAGGTAGAAATGGGTTTCCCCACCATGACCTACAGTGGTTTTTTCCATAAATCTCCTCTTTTAAGTGAGATCTGCGGGTCTATTTGGCAGGACAGGTGTTCTCAGGTGTGTTAATGCTCTGTAGGTTGTTGTGTGTGCTGTCAGCACTTCCAGATGCAAATTAAAATGGGTGGAAATCACTGAAATGGCACTTGGAGGGATGAACCCAAACATCACTTTGGGCTTTCTTGAAGACTTCCTTGATGGAGCTGGGAATGCAGAGCTCCATGCAAAGCTGATGTCCTGAAAGAACTTTAGGGTTGCTCACTCCTAACTAATATTCTCTGAGAAAAATCCTGAGTCAGCAGCAAGGTTTTGGTCTGTAACAGGTGATTCCACGGTCAGGGTTTTCACCAACCACAGAAAGTGAGAAAACCAAATAGTTTAAAGACAGGCTGGACTTGATGGTCCTTGTGGGTCCCTTCCCACTTGGAATATCCTGTGATTGGGGAGGGTCCTGTGCAGGGCTGAGAGCTGGACTCCATGGTCCTGGTGGGTCCCTTCCAACCCAGCACGTCTGTGGCACTCTGTGGATAAATAAATCCCAGAAATGGGCTGTAGGGAGGAGCTGAGGTCACGACATTGCTCCTGCCCTCGGCCTCGCGGGACCCCTGAGGAAGTTCCTGGGCTCTGTCGCTGCCGTTGGGAACATTCACGGGAATATTCACGGGAATATTCACGGCCTCTCCTTCCCTCCCCGCCGCCAGGTTTGCCTCCAGCACACGAAGATGACCTTCCTCCAGGGCCAGTGTGACGACGACTGCTACTCCTCCTGCGGCTACGGGGGCCTCTACGGCTACCGGGGCTACGACTGCGGGAGCCCCTGCGGCTACCGGGGCTACGGGGGCCTCTACGGCTACCGCGGCCTCTACGGCGACCGCTACGGCTACGGGGGCCTCTACGGCTACCGGGGCCTCTACGGCTCCGGGGACTGCTACGGCTACGGGGGCTACCGGGGCTTCTACGGCTCCGGGGACTGCTGGGGATACCCCGGGTTTTACTCGGGCCGCTACGGGTACCCCTACGGCTCCCGCTACGGCCGCTACGGGGGCTGCTACAGCTGGTGAACCCGGCCGGGACGGCCCTCGGGGGAAGGTCAGCCCAAGCCTGGCGAGCAGGGGTTGATGGAGAACCTCGGCAGCAGAGGGTTTGCAGGGCACTGCCCGCCCTCCGCGGCGGCTTCGGGAGCCCTGTGCTGCCCTCGGGGTGCTTGTGATGATCCATCTCCGTTCTGCTCGGTGTCTGCTGCTGCTCCTGCCACCCAGAGTCTCCCCTCGACCTAGAACTTGCTTCTCCTCGGTGCTCCAGTCCTCGGGAACCGGCTCTGATGTTGTTTGCAACGATGTACAAAGCCCGAGCTCTGGCCGGGTGGTGGGCAGGGTGTAAAGGTGTCTTTGGGAATGTGGTCTCTCTGTTCTGTGTCTCTTTATAAAGTACATCTGCCTTTCACTCCTATTAAAAACTTATTCTGCATCAATCCTGCATTTTCCTGGTTTTATTTTCCACTTTATTTCTGAAGTATCTTCAAATCCATAGCAGCAAACAGTGATAAATTTATTAACTTGGTGCGCTTCAGGACTTGCCTGTGGAGGCTTGTCCTCCTCAGGCTGGAAACAGGGACTTTTGGAGCGGCAAGAAACTTGAGCTGTGGCTCTGGATTTGCATGTTCCTACAACTCCAGGCTTTGGCTTGGTGGGAAATAAGTAATTCATCTCCAGATGCTGCGGTGCTGCTGTTGGGCCAGTGTGGTGTGATCAGGACATGAGCCATCACTGCCTGTGACCTGATATTGAACAAGAACTCTGGAACAAGAACATTGAATTTGGCTTGCAGGAATAGGACAATATTCTGCTCACTTAAATAGTTTTCTGTATTCTCTGTGCAGGTCTGGGACTAATTCTTTTATATTTGCAGCATTATTATCAAGACCATTACAGCCCTATTGTACTGAAGTATTAACTCCACCCCAGGCAAAACCAGCACATTTAACCTTAAATCTGGTAATAGTTTAATTAAGTAAATGAAAGGGAGAAACTGGGGAATTTCTTGCATTTCTGGGGGGTAAAAGGGAAGAGAAGAGTGTATTTACTGGGACCTCAGCAGACTGATTTTCCAGATCCTTCCCCAGCTCTGTTCCCTTTGCTGGACATGTTTCAGCCCCTCAACGTCTTTCTTTCCATGAGGGACCCAGAACAGGACACAGAACTCGAGGTGCAAATGCTTTGCCAGCTCTGGGGACAGAAAATCCTTTCAGGATGTCACCACTCACCACTTTACGTGTATTCACATAAAACAGGGACAGAGGCAAGAAAACAACTGGATCTCCAGGGTTTTTTAAATGCAGAAAGACTTTATTGCAGCAAGAAAAAGAGTTGGCAGAGATACAGAAAGATTATAGTTTTGGGATACTGGAAGGAGCTACAGGAGGTGAGTCACTGCACTGGAGAACATTCCTTCTTGTTGGAGCCGCGTTGTTCATCCTCCAGGTGCTTGTAAATCCAGATCAAAGGCGAGACAGACATAATCCTGCTCCATTACAGTCCTGCAGCACCTTACTGGAAGTACTTATTGAAAATGCAGATGACCCAAAATCTCATATTGCACAGGTCCTTCAGAGCGGCTGCAAGAAGCTCCACAGGAATTGCAGATCGTCCCTCCCGTCGCTGACGGGGCTGTGAGGGCGTTTAAATACAGGAGACTACCAGGAGGGTTGGGAAAGGCAGGGAGAAGCAGACAGAAGGAGCAAGAAAAGCAGAAATCCCAAGGAATTATTTCAGAGCGGGGCCGAGCTCCTCATCCATCGTGGCCTCGGGTGCCCCGGCGGGGACTCGGCGCGTGTCCGAGCGTCCCGTCGGGGCTCAGCCCTCGGTCTGGGGGCCTGGCCGGGGGGTCCGTGGTGGGTTTAGCAGCAGGAGTAGCAGCAGGAGGGGTAGCAGCAGGAGGGGTAGCAGTAGCGGGTGCTGCGGGCGCGGTACCCGCAGCAGTCCCCGCAGCCGTAGGTGCGGCGGCAGCAGCGCAGGGTGCGCACGGTGCAGGGGCTGCAGCAGCTGTAGGTGCGGGAGCAGCGCACGCTCCGGTAGCAGGGGGAGCAGCACAGGGTGTAACAGGGGGAGTAGCAGCAGCAGGACATCCTGGGGGGGTGCGGGGAGGGAGGGAGGAGAACCTGAAACAGAGCGGGAGGTCGAGGTTAAGCTCGGCTTGCAGTGGGGAGGGTTCGGGTGGAAACAGGGAGCAAATCCCTTTGTTTGGGTGTGATTCTCATTTCACGGGATCACTGAGGCTGGAAAAGGCTTCCAAGAGTCCAACCTGTGACCCAGCCCCAAGCTGTCACCCAGCCCAGAGCACTGAGTGTGGGAAAGGCTTCACTTTGCTGCAGTAACTTGGTTTTTGGTTGGTTTTTATGAGTTTGCTCTTCTGATTTTCCACGTTGAGCAGGGACATGTTGACAGAGTCCCAGAATACTCCAGGATCATGGATCCACCCTGTGCCCCATCCCCACCTTGTCCCCCAGCCCAGAGCACTCAGTGCCACATCCAGTCCTTCCCTGGACACCTCCAAGGCTGGGGACTCCCCCACCTCCCTGGGCAGCCCCTTCCAAAACCTTTTCCATGAAGAAATTCTTCCTGAAGAAGAAATGAAGTGTTTGTGGGAGTTTGATGTCCAAACTCCCAGCCCAGGCAGCTGAGGTAAATCCCGAGCTCAGGACAAGATGTTCAGGTGTCCTAAATCTGACCTGGATCCCTCACAGCACTTCCAGAAGTTCTTAGAAGTGTTTATACACAACCCAGCAAGTTCATTAAAGTCTCAGCCCTCCTTGTCTGGCTTTAATATTGGCATATAAACTATTCCTTTTCCTGTCTAACACTGGCTTTGTTGGTGCTGGTTCTAGCGAGGACACTGAAAATCCTCTGCTGCAGAGTGAAGGTTTAAATCCTGGATTGCTGCAGGTCAGAGCTGCCCCAGTGACTCCAGAGCCACTAAAACAATCCATGTGACCTGCCCATGTTCATTATTGCCACATCTTTCCAACCAAAAACCATTTCCTCCTTGTGCAATGGGCAACTCTGCCCATGAATGAAAATTTCAGGGTTAAGTATCACCAGGTTAAAAAAGAAACACAGAACTTCTACCTAGGCTTCACATCTTCATGTCCACTCATCAATGCCCTCCAGATTAAAACATCCAGGGTAAAACCCTTGTTAGTGCAGGATTTATCCCCGAGTTAAAGGAATCTTTACGAGAATGGGATCTGGACTTACCAAGGTCACTGAGAGGAGTAAAGCAAGAGGAGCTCTGTGAGGAGCACTGGGCTTGTGAGCATTTTTATATTCCTTCTTAGACCCGTGGAAGTCACCCCAGTTCTCCAGGGCAGTCACGGGACAAATTTGGGAAGTACATCAGCAGCCCAATTGCTGTAATTGTTTTCCTCCCCGTTTAGGCCAATTTTCACATTCCTCGGGTAGGGCCTCGTGATCACACCCCGGGAGATTCTTTCATCCAAAAACTTTCCAGGACAAAGGGATTTCTGGGAAATCACCCCAGAGGACAAGTGGGGCTGGAAGTGGAACTGCACGGAGCAGTTCCAGCTGCACGGGCGGCCCCAGCTGAGGAGTCCAGGGCTCGTTTCTTTAAGCTGTGCCCCTCCAAGGGAGGTGGATGCTGCACATTATGGGGTGATGTAAAACACCTGGGGAGAAAAGAAATATTGTCCAACCTGCTCAGGGCTCCTTCCGACCCTTTTGATTCATTTCCGCCACAATTAATGACAGACGTGCCATTGATTCTTTTCGGTTCTTCTGCTGCCTCTAATTTGTCCTGTGAGATGTCCAGGCCCAGGATCAATTAAATCAGCATCTGAGCAATGTGGTCAAGGCTCAAAGTCTGGTTTTCCTGCCCCTTTTCTGGGTGAAATTACTAGAAAGACTTCTCTGAGTCAGTGTCTTGGGGTATCAGAGGCATCGAGGAGGTATTTATGTCGTGTTTATATATCTGAGATTCTCCCCCTCTGCTCCTCTCTGCTCAGGTCCCACCTGGAATATGAGTCCAGCTCTGGTGGCCCCCAACATCAGAAGGACATGGAACTGTTGGAGCAAGTCCAGAGGAGGCCACGAAGCTGATAAAGGGACTGGAGCCCCTTCCCTGTGGAGACAGGCTGGGAGAGCTGGGAATGTTCAGCCTGGAGAGGAGCAGGTTGTGTGGAGACCTCAGAGCCCCTTCCAGGGTCTGAAGGGGCTGCAAAGAAGCTGGAGGGGGCTGTTCATCAGGAACTGGGGTGACAGGGCAAGGGGGGTGGGTTCAGACTGACAGAGGGAAAATTTAGGCTGGATATTGGGAAGAAATTGTTCCCTGTGAGGGTGGGGAGGCCCTGGCACAGCTGATCCAGGAGAACTGTGGATGTCCCATCCCTGGAAGTGTCCAAGGCCGTGTTGGAGCAACCCGGGCTAGTGGGAGGTGTCCCTGCCCATGGCAGGGGCTGGAATTAGGTGATCTTTAGGATCCCTTCCAGTCCAAACCATTCCATGATTCTACAAACATAACACGGGCCCAGGACCTGGTGCTGCAGAACAAATCCGGGTTCCCTGAGGGTCCCTCACGGGGGTTGCAGCAGAGAAAGGAGGGAGAGCAGTTTTTAGGAAGGTAGGGAAGTCAGTGGAATGGAGAGCTGAGGGTGGAGGTGCCCCCTCACTTCCCAAAGGCTGCGGAGGGACCTCCCCCACTGCAGGAGGGATTGTCCCGATCCAGGAAAGCGGGAATCACTTCCCTGATATCCCGGGGTGGTTTTACCCAGGGAAACACGTCTGTGCCTCTGTCAGCCCGCACCAAGTGCTGCCACGGCTTAGTTTTAATGAAGCAAAACCTCGTTAGCCCAGGGCTTCCCTTCCCTGTGCATCGAGGCCCCTTTCAGCACCAAACCATTGGTGTTTAAATAACACAAACATTGCTAAAGTAACTTTTAATGACTGTTTTGGGAGGGCATTGATACCATAAATGCTGAGGAGGCTCAGCACTTCCAGAGTGCCTGTTATTATCCTCATTTAATATGCAAATGAGGCTTGGCTCACTCCGGGGAAGGTCAAACGAGGAGGTATTTGTTGAGTTGGAAAAAAAAGCTTCTTGGCTTCGTGTTGGGCTCAGTTTCCTCTGGGAAGCCAGAGGTGGGGTTGAAAACCAGCATCAGTAAGTTTTGCTGTAAAATATTAATATAATTTTACCTTCTTTACGTTCTCCTGTCCCTTCTGGTATCTGGGATTTTATAACTAAAGCTGAGGTCGGCCCAAAAAATTTCAAGGCAAAAGAAACGCGGAACTTTTGCGTTGTCCAGTTGAGATGAAAATAAATTAATGGTCCTTGATGGGGAGGGAACCAATTATATTAATTGAAGTTGTGACGTGTGCAAATAACTTTAGTTTTGCTGCTGTTTGCGCAGGTTGGGCCATTTCTGAGGGACCAAACAACCTCCCAGGCAGCGCAGGGGCATTCAAATGCCATTAATTGTCCTGGGAAGTCAAACACCTGCAGGAGATTTTTCAAAGGGAACGAACTGCTCCGAATTAATCCAATATTCTGATGTCCCGAATACTGGAAATCAGAAATTGAGATGGAGAAATGGGAATTCTGCACCTACAAACACAGGGAAGTGCCCCAGGTCTCAACAGACAGCAGAGTTCAGTCATTAAGTGGAAATATAATTTATAAAAACTCTTGTTAATTATAGAAAGATGGAGTCAAATTCACAGAGGATAATATATTGAGACATTTAGTGAGGAGCTCTGACTCATAAGAACAGGTTAAAGCTGTTAATCCCCACAAAATTTCAGTTGTTTTTCACCCTCTTCATTTACCAAATGATTTTTCCTATATTATTCCTTCATTTGATGTAGTTTTCCAGCTGTTCTGGGATAGGATTTATAAACCAACAAGTGAAAAAATAACTGTGCTGAAAAGACAAACCATTTTGTTTCTTTCAAACCCCGAAATAGGAAAGTTTATGATTTGCTGCATCAACCATTAACTTCTCTTAAACTTTTAAACCAAATTTCTGCATAAACCGGGGCTGCTTTTTAATAAGAAATGAATTCCTGCAACTGCTGAAGGTGACCAGCTGAGGGAAACATTGATTTGCATTTTAAGACTCATATCAGAGAGAACAGTCGCAGTAGAAGGAAATTGTGGAATCACTGGGGTTGGAAAAGCCCTCCAGGATCATGGATCCCCCCTGTGCCCATCCCCACCTTGTCCCCAGCCCAGAGCACTCAGTGCCACATCCAGTCCTTCCCTGGACACCTCCAGGGCTGGGCACTCCCCCCCCTCCCTGGGCAGCCCCTGCCAAGGCCTGAACACCCTTTCCATGGGGAAATTCCTCCTGATGTCCAACCTGACCCTCCTGTCAGGGAGCTGTAGAGAGAATTTGGCCTCCCACCTGCAGATTGGGGTTTGTGGGAGAGCTGGAGCTCCTGCAGCCTGGGAGGAGAAACATTTCCTGCTGGGAATCACTCCCAAAACTCTTCTTGTGGCTCCAGATGGCTCCAGCCTGGGAGCCCTCCCAGTGGATTCATCCTTTCGTCACCAGCTGACAGTCACTTCTGCTCTGAGCTGCTCCTCTCCCTCCCTGTCATGTGTTAATTAGGGGGAAGAGGAGATTTACACTCCAAGCCTTATCTGGAATCTTCTCTCTTCTCCTTTTCCTTTGGAGAACAGTTCTGCTGATGGTGAAGGCTGGCAGGCACCTGCAGGACGTCCCTCCATGCCCTCTCCAGCTCCCTGGGACCCCCTTTAGGCCCTGGAAGGGGCTCTCAGGTCTCCCTGGAGCTTCTCTTCTCCAGTGAACCCCCCCAGCTCCCCCAGCCTCCGGAGCAGAGCTTCTCCAGCCCTTGGAGCATCTCCGTGGCCCCTTCTGGGCTCACTCCAGCAGCTCCACGTCCTTCCCGTGCTCTCCCAGAGCCGAATACAGGACTCCAGGTGGGACTTGGGCACTGAACATGCCCAGGTGCTGGTTATGTGGCCTCCAAGTCTTTCCAGTGCTGTGGAATGTCCCTCCCTGGAAGCCCAGCCCTCCCTGCTCTCCCTCCTGTCCCGGCTGCTCTCCCCGTCCTCCCTCACCCCTCCCTGGGCTGCCCCTGGCACCAAGGGCTGCCCACAATCACTCCTGGCCCTTCCCAAGCTGTGTCCGTCCCTCTCCTGGGAGGTTCTGGTGCTTTCCCGGGGTTTCCTCAGCTCAGGAATTCCCTCCCGTGCTCCACAATCCTCTGCTGTGCCGCCAAAGGCACCTTCTCTGAGCTGTTCACCCCGAGAAGGGACCTGCACAGGAGCTGCAGGAAGCTCAGGGGGTCTGGAGTGTCTCAGTGCATTTTGGATCCTCGAATGGAGCAGAACTTGGGCTGTCAGCAAGTGCTGATTGATTTTTCCTAAATCTTCACATTTTTAAGCTTGTTTTTTTGGGAAACAGCCTTGTTTTGGTGGGTTTGGTGGAGGAGGGTTAAGACATGGCAGGTGTGAGTTCTCAGGACTGTCTTGGAGGAGACAGAAATGGAGGTGTTTGATATGTCCTCAGTCACCTCAGTTCTGCAGGATGCTTAAAACTGCAGAACTCGTAAGTCCCTCCTTTTTTTTTGCCATGTGTCAGGTAAATAATTATTAAAGTCAAATATAAAAGGAAAAACAATTAAAATATAACCCAAGGCAGCGGTGTGATGCAAGATCTTTTAATGAGAGAAAGAAGAAGTTACAGCTTGTAGTAGCACAGGAGTATCCAGAGGTTCATACATTCCCTAAACAGAGAGTTACTACAGTTCACAGCAGATGTTTTTGGGACCCAGGTGGTGTTTGGGGAGGAGCAGAACCCTCAGCCCAGCAGGACGAGGCGTCTGCTCCTCTCTGCTGCAAACCTACACATCAGAACACGCAGCTCACCCAGAAAGGCTGTGAAAGAAGAGAAGGAGAACAACGAAAGCGAAGGATTCAGAGCAGCAGCAGGTTGAGGAGAGATGCCAAATCCTCGGGACCAACCCCGAGCGGGGTCCTGCTGCCGCGGGGGGGCTCGGCAGGAGTTAAATCCATCCTGGGGCTGGGTTTGTGCCGGGTCTACCAGCGGTAGCAGGGGTAGCAGCTGCCGTAGCTGTACCTCTGGCTGTACCGGGAGTAGGGGGAGCAGTAGCGGCCGCTGTAGGACGGGCACCAGTCGCGGATCCCGCACTGGTAGCTCTGGGACCAGCAGGGACTCCCGCAGTCGTAGCTCCGGTAGCTGTACACGGCCCCGGAGCTGCAGGGGGAGTAGCAGGAGTCCTCACACTGCCTCTGGTAGCAGAAAGTCATCTTGGGGTGGGTGGGTGGAGGGAGGCGAGTCTGGAAAGCAGAAGAAGGGAAGAATCACAGGATGGTTTGGGCTGGAAGGGACACAAAACCCTCTGAGGTGGGAGGGACTCACAAGGACCGAGTCCAGCCCATAAGGGGATCAAACCCACAGCCTTGTTGTTATCAACACCTTCCTCTAGCCCAGGTTGCTCCAAGCCCCTTCCAACCTGGCCTTGGACACTCCCAGGATTGGGGCAGCCACAGCTTCTCTGGGAAGCACCTTTCCACCCTCCCAGGGAACAATTCCTTCCCAATATCCCATCTAATCCTCCTCTCTGTCAGCTCCAAAGATAAGAAGATCAGGCCTGTTCCCAGCAGGAAGTTGCTGCTTCCAGGAAACCCCACAGGAGCACGAGAAAGAGGGAGAGAAGGGTGAGCACAAGAACCGACTGAACATCTCAGTTCAAGGCTCCACTTTGGCTCCTTCTTGCCCATCTCACTCCTTTCTGGTTTTCCCCCTTCTTTTCTCCCTAAAAATATTTGATGCTGCCATTCTGGTTGTCATGGCTTGGGATTGGCAGCCTGGATTCAGGCAGGAATTTCGAGGGGACATTGTTAGCACTGGGTTGTCTGAGCAGTGCCCGATGTTTCCCTAAAAACCAGAAGTGAACAGACACTAATCCAGGGATGAATTCTATCAGTTTGTGCTCTTGAGACAAATCCTCACAAGAAATCCTCCCCTTGTACAAGTCTGCTGAAAAAAGCAGCTTGTTCCTTTGGCTCTGTGTCCGTGCCTTCATTGCCAGATGAATAAATGCTTGGTTTTTGTTTGAAACAATTGAGAAAATGTAATTCGGTGTCAGCTTCAGAGAATCACAGAGCACTCCCAGTGAGAAGGGACCCACAAGGATCATCCAAGTTCATCTTCCCCAAAATCTCCCCCTGTCCCTGAAAGCGTTGTCTCCTGGAGCTCTGGCAGCCTTGGGGCCGTGCCCACTGCCCTGGGGACCCTCTGGGGGAAGAACCTTTTCCTAATATCACACCTAACCCTCCCCTGCCACGGCCAATTAATAATGAAGGAGCCTGAACTGCTTCATCAGATCCTAAAATAAGGTAATTTCTCGTGGTGCACGTCTGGATGAGACAATCTCCTACATTTACATGGGCAGCTTAATATAGAATTTTTAGCAAAAAAAAAAAGAATTTCATGGCTATGAAATCCCTTTTAAAATACGCTTTTAAAGTATTAATGCCATCTCCATCCCAATAGAGCAAACCCCAGCAATAAAATCAGTGCAGGAAGCCAGACTTACCACGTCGGGCGAGAAGGTAAAGCTGAAGATGCGAGTGGAGAGCCTCGAGTTTCTCCCCCTTTTATATATTTATCTGCCCAAGCCTCCTGTGCTTTAAACTGCTGTTCATCACAGCCCAAATTTACCGTCTGCACGTCGTTCCTTGGGTTGATGTCATTGTTTTCCTTGCTTTGGGACTATTAGTCAGGTCTTGGCTTCCAAAAGCATGACCTTGCGTTGTCGTTTTCTTTCATGTTCAGACTTCCGGGGTCAATTATATTTGCAGGATTAGTGTGGTGAAATCTGAGTTATAACAGGAAAGGGAAGGAAGGATATTGAGAGCAGAATTAATTGAGGCTCACAATCCCAATTTTGGATGAATGGACAAATGCCAGTCCACAAAACCTGCAATGACTCTGAATTCCTCAGAGGAACAAAGAACTGCAATTATTTTTGGCAGAAATAGTTTATTATTTGTTTTGTTTTTTGTTTCAGAATTGCAGGTTTTGATCAGAATACTTGTGTATTTTTAGCTATAATTTTTTAATATTTTTGTGGTGCATGGATGTGTTAATTTTGTACCGTGACCTCCCACGGGAAAGTCATTCTGTAGAAAATCTGATTTATTTGCTTGCTGTGCTCTATCAATTACTTTGACCAAACTTAACAAACTCCTAAGTCTACATAGAAGGAATGTATGCTTAGACCCTAAAATTATTTGCTCAGGGGTTCATGACAAAACAGGGACTTATCTCTGTAATAACTGTAGTTTTCCTGAGGAATCCCCCAAATTCCAAATATGGTTTAATGTGATGTCTTCTTAATGCTGTTGAGGTGTTTAATTTAATTCGATGATTAATGCTGAGCCCTGTGAATGTGACTTGGGAAGCAGCAACAACTTGGTCTTCCCTGGTGACCTTCACCTCCAAGCACTGCTGTTTACCCGCATCCAAAGGCAGGATAATGACAGGCACGTCAGGAGTTCTGGGCCTTTCTCTAAATTTCGAATATCAAAGCCTTCATTAATACTTATTAAATATTTCCCTGCACAAAGAGATTTATTATTTGAACGTTAATGCCACCTTGCTACGCCCGGTTATGTAAGACCCGCTCTAAAAACGTGTATCGGGCTGTGCTGTTTCTGGGCTTTATTAACTCGTAATTTATGGCTTCACAACTGGGGCTCGGGGGGTTTTTCCCTCCGAAATGCGTTGTGCACATACCATTTCGGTGCTCACAGGCCAATTTTCCGGCTGAATCAATCCCAGCCCGTTGCGTGGCGGCCCCAAATCAAAGGAATGGTCTTTCCCGACGGAAATGTCGGAGGGGTCGGTGCCGCCTCACGGCTCATTAGAGTTATGAAACACGGGGAAAAGCTGAGGTTGTGCTTCCCTTCCACGACTGTTTCAGGGGGAAAAAATGCCCAGCGAGGCGCGTGGGCCGACACTGCCCAGCGAGGCTGCTCCGCGTGCGGGAATTCCCGAGTCCTTGCGTATTCTGGCGACCTGTCGCCGTCCCGAAGAGCCAATTCAGCAGGATGATACCAAGGCTTAATTGCCCTGAGTGGCTCTGAGATGAAAGGGACCTGCGGGGTGTAGCCCGGACCAATAATCAGAAACCCTGTGGAGGAGCGGGATATCAATGAGAAGGAGTCATGGGGGAGGCAGAAAGGGGTTGGTAATTGGAGCTGACCCGGGCTGGGGCGGGACTGGGCGCTCTATAAAAACCCTGCACAGACGAAAACCAGGCACTCACTTCTCCTGCTTTATCCTCCTTGGACACTTGGGTAAGTTAGAATAGATTTAGGAAATTTTGGAGAATAATGAAGAGATGTATTTGTTACTATTTCCCCTCCTTTTCTGCTCATCTACAAGATAAAGGCATTAGGAATGAAGGCTGGGGTTTGATGAGAGTTATTCGTATGTAAAATAGTCTTTCCTCCCTGGATTTTAATTAATATTTGAGCATTCTGCATGCATCCTCTTTCCCCCTGAAGTCTTTGTCTCGGTACAAAGCCTGTGGAGGGTTTTCGGTTGATTCCCCGACAGCTCTTTAGCCGCAGGGTCACGGCTCGCAATCCCATTTCCCGGGGGTGCAATCAGTGAGGCTGGGAAAGCTCAGGATGGAGGATTAGGGGAGAGACCCGGCTTTAAAAATCAGGATAGAACAACAGACGAGCGCAGGGGGAGCCTGCAGTGGGTTTGCTGCACGTCCTCGGGATTCCCTCGCTGCTCAGCTCGCACCTCACGGGCTTTTCCTTCCCTGCTCCGTTCCAGGCTCGCCTCCCTCCACCCACCCACGATGACTTTCTACTACCAGAGGCAGTGTGAGGACTCCTGCTACTCCCCCTGCAGCTCCGGGACCGTGTACAGCTACCGGAGCTACGACTGCGGGAGTCCCTGCTGGTCCCAGAGCTACGACTGCGGGAGTCCCTGCTGGTCCCAGAGCTACCAGTGCGGGATCCGCGACTGGTGCCCCTCCTACAGCGGCCGCTACTGCTCCCCCTACTCCCGGTACAGCCAGAGGTACAGCTACGGCAGCTGCTACCGCTGCTAGACCCGCGGGGATCCAACGGGGAACGACCACTGGAATCGAGGAATTCGCGGCTGCTTTTAGGCGGAGCTTTGCGGGAGCTCCGGGACTGCGACAGGAGCTGCAGGACTCGGGAGAGCTCAGCGTTAAAGCTTCAATGTTCTTCCCAAGCGTTTTGTCTCCCTTTTTCTCTGCTGGTTTCTTAGCCCTGCCCGGGTTTGGCGGTGTGAAGGAACCCGGGTTTAATGTTGGTTAATTCGGGTGAACAACTTAACTCATTTATGGCTCTTTCCCGGCTAATTTTAATGAAATCTAGAGTGTGCCTGTACGAGCCCTCCTAGGGATGGTTTTCTACCTTAACTGCCTTTGAAACTACACCAAAGAAACACTAATTCGTCTAATCAGGTTTGTTTCATTCGACTTGGAGCAAGTGGAAGGGTTTAAAAATGGAAATTGGCAGTAAAATGCTCCAGCAAAATTGTTCCAATGAAACCGGGAGATTTTCTGCAGACATAAATTCATGTTGTACCCATTTCTTTCTGCTTCTGCTTTCTGTGCTATTTTAGATTGTGAGCTTTATTCTTATTAAAAATGTTACAGCATCATTACACGTCCCTGGTTTTCTTTTTCTGACTTGGATATACACAGATTTTTGTCCCCAGATTGATGTTTTAGGAGACACACAGCACCCTGTGGCTCTTATGAAACTCATTTTGAGCTCAGCTGAACCTGAGCACGCATTTTGCAAACTAATAACCCAGTAGAACCTCAAAAAAAAAATGAAGTCGCCGGTTCTGGAATTTCCTAGGAAGGGTTTGGAAATATTTTTTTCAATTTGCTTCAGCATCACAGCTCTGCCATCGGACATAACAACAACCCCAGAATTGCTGGGGAATAAGACAAGATGTTGGCAGAAAATTCCTCTTTCTCGTGTGTTTTTTGGTTTTTGCTGGCAGTGTCTGAGGTTTGTCCAGCTTTCTGGAGTTAGAGACCTGATCTGTTAGAGAGCAGAAAATTGCCCTTTCCGTTCACCTCATTAAGTGCTGCTCAGGACAAGTGTTTGCGAGCGTCGCTTCAAGGCTCCATTTGAATGACAATGGAATGGTGCGAAGTTCCCAGGCTGTGGAATCACCCCGGTGTCATTAAGGTGAGAGCCCTTGACGCAATTCCAAAGGGACTCATTATTCCCGACTGAAGTGCCCAAATGGCAGCAATAACCTGTTAATGGCGCGATGCTGTCACAGAGTCTGGGCACAAAGAGCTGCTGAAGAGCTTTGAGAGCCCCATTAAACCCTCGAGCTCTCACTGGGAGTGGAATCGCCGCCCTCTGAACACGCAGAGGCGATTTCACAGAATCCCAGGATCCCACAAGGGCTTGGAAGGGACCTCTGGAGATCCCCCAGTGCAAGGCAGGGTCACCCAGAGCAGGTGACACAGGGACACGCCCAGGTGGGGTTGGAATGTCCCCAGGGAGGAGACTCCACACCCTCCCTGGGCAGCTGTTCCACCCTCAAGAAGTTCTGCCTCGTGTTGAGCTTCTCGAGGTTTGGTTTGTGGCCATCACCCCTTGTCCTGTCACTGGGCACCACTGGGAGGAGTCTGGGACCATCATCTGCCACCCCTTGGAGATATTTGGATGGATGGGTGGGATCCCCTCTCAGATGAGGGATTTGTGTGGATATTTGATAGATTTGTGTGGACAGACGGGATCCCCTCTCAGCCTTCTCTTCTCTGGACTAACCAGGCCCAGCTCCCACAGTCTCTGCTCATCAGAGATGCTCCAGACCCCAAATCATCTTTGTGGAAGAAAGAAATCCAAATTTCGAGGATGAGAAGGCAAAGGAGGCAATTTTAGGGTCTCTCATGGTTGTCTGTGCAGAGCCACATTCGAATGAAACATTTGAAGGCCATAAAATCCCATTCTGACTAAAGCAAACATTGAAATGCCCCAACACGCACCTTTGAAGTGACTGTTTTTCAATAATGAGGCACCTGAGAAGAGAATTAAGCTTTTAATAGACTAATAACACACTATAAATATATAAAATAGTTACGAGCATCTGAGAGGTGCTTTGAACTTCTAAAATTATCTACCGTGGAAAAAGGTGAAGACATTGTGTATTTCTGCTGGAGAAAAGGACCGAAAAAGGTGAAGACATTGTGTATTTCTGCTGGAGAAAAGGGCCAAAAAAGGAATAAATGAATTAACTGATACTTTTCCCTTTAAACCTCTCCCTTAGAATGGGGGGTAATAACTTGTTTGCATCCCTTGTGTGCTACAACACAAGGGTGTCCTTGAGCTGTTAAATGTCTCACAAACCCTGTTCACTAACTAATGTGGCTTGAGCTTCATGATCAGCATCATCTCAGGAGGAATTTCCTCCTGGAAAGGGTGTTCAGGCCGTGGCAGGGGCTGCCCAGGGAGGGGGGGGAGTCCCCAGCCCTGGAGGTGTCCAGGGCAGGACTGGATGTGGCACTGAGTGCTCTGGGCTGGGGGACAAGGTGGGGATGGGGCACAGGGTGGGCTGGATGATCCTGGAGGGCTTTTCCAACCACAAGGATTCTGGGACTCTGTGAACATATCCCTGCTCAACGTGGAAAATCAGAAGAGCAAACTCATAAAAACCAACCGAAAACCAAGTTACTGCAGCAAAGTGAAGGCTTTAATGTGGATGGAAAATGCAACAGACAGTGTCAGCAAGACACAAACCAGCACAGGAACAAAGAATTGGAAACACAAAAATCCTAAGGCAGCAGCAAGGCCCAACCCAGGG
>NW_020897950.1:266765-287074 GCF_003984885.1 Neopelma chrysocephalum
CCCTGGGTTGGGCCTTGCTGCTGCCTTAGGATTTTTGTGTTTCCAATCCCTTGTTCCTGTGCTGGTTTGTGTCTTGCTGACACTGTCTGTTGCATGTTGCATCCACATTAAAGAATCTGCATTGCACGAATAATTTTTTTTGTTATTCATTTGTTCTTCATCCAGGCTGGAATTATGTCTCTAACTGAGCAATGATGTGAAATGTTAGATCATAGAATCACAGGATAGTTTGGGTTGGAAGGGCCCTTAAAGATCATCTTGTTCCAATCTCCCTGCTATGGGCAGGGACACCTTCCACTAGATGGGGCTTCTCTGGGCAATCTGTGCCAGGGCCTCATAGGGAACAATTTCTGCCCAATATCCCATCTAAACCTCTTCTCTGTCAGTTTGAACCCATCCCCTTGTCCTGGCACTCCAGGCCCTTGTCCAAAGTGTCTCCCCACATTCCTTGTAGCCCCTTCAGGTCCTGGAAGGCCACAACTGGCTCACCTTGGGGCCTTCTTATCTCCAGGCTGAACAATCCCAACTCTGCAGCCTTTCCTCCCAGCAGAGCTGCTCCCTCCCTCTGCTCCCTCCCTCTGCTCCATCCCTCTCTCAGCTCCTCTGGAGTGGCTCCAGCAGCTCCATGTGCTCCCTGGGCTGTTCCCCAGCTCTGCTGGGGGGTCTCAGCTGAGGGGTCAGAGGGGCAGAATCCCCCCCTGCCCACACTGGGGGATCAGCCCAGGGCACAGGGGGCTCTGGGTTGGGTCATGTCCAGCCTCTCCCCCACCAGCTTCTCCAAGTCCTTCTCCCAACAACCCCACCATGTTCCTGAGAGTGTTGTCCAAACATTCCTTGAGTTCTGGCATATTTGGGGCCGTGACCAGTGCCCTGGGGAGCCTATTCCAGTGCCCAACCACCCTCTGGGGGAAGACCCTGTGCCTGATATCCACCCAAACCTCCCCTTCTGTTGTGGGGCACAGAAAACCAGCAGACGTGTTTCGGTACAGAACATTTATTTGGAAAGAGGCAGCTTTCCTACAAACGTGGAACAAAACTGTACAGAACACAAAGATCACCTTTGCAGGGAGGCTCTGCTCAGTCACCAGCATCCAAGTGGTGCAGTCTGTAAAACAAAGGGCTCTTCCCTGCTGGCACAGCTGCTCTGGGCAGCGCTGGGCACCCGGAGTCGCCTCCCTACCTTCAGTGCCCACAAAGCAACCGGGACAAGGCAAAGCACGACGGAAGCAACGTGGAGAGCAGCTCTAAGCTAAAGGCAGAACGAGACAGGGCCCGCGTGAGCCCGTCCCGGGGCTGGAGCCAGAGCACAGCCAGTGGTGCCTCCCAGCTCCACCCCAAACCTCCCTCCGGCCTTTCCTCCGCCGCTCCTCGCACGGTCAGTGAGTCCAGCGCTTCCCGGAGCGGTAGGAATTGCAGGGATGAGTCCACTGGGAGGAGTAGGTGTAGGAGTACTTGGGGGGGCAGCGGGGCTCGGGCCGGGCCAGCGCCTGGACCGGGGGGACCTTCTCGGCCGCCGCCGCCTCCAACCTGCCCGAGATCTCCGTGGGCAGCGCGGCCGCGCTGGGCGGCTCCGCCAGGGCCACCTCCGAGGGCTCCGCGGCTCCCACCACGGTCTGCTGGGGGTAGGTGGTGAGGATGGGCCCCGGGAAGGTCACCACCACGGGCGGGGGGTAGATGATGACCCGCGAGTCGCCGCAGGTCACCACGCAGGGCTCGTTGCTGCTGCTGGCCAAGGGCTGGGGGCACTTGGCCTCGCAGGGGTTGGCACAGGCCAGCTGGGTGGACGTCATCTCCTGCGGGTGGGGAGTGCCTGGAACATCACAGAACGTCCTGAGCTGGAAGGGACCCACAAGGATCATCCATCCAGCTCCTGGCCCTGCACGGACACCCCAGCGATCCCACCTGGACACCCCAACGATCCCACCTGGACACCCCAACGATCCCACCTGGACACCCCAACGATCCCACCCTGGCCCCGAGGGCGTTGTCTGAGTGCTCCTGGAGCTCCGGCAGCTTTGGGGCCGTGACCATCCCCATTTCACCCTCTGGGCGAAAAACCTTCTCCTAATACCCAACCTGAACCTCCCCTTTCACTGTGTGCCCGGGATTTCACAGAATCACAGGATATTCTGAGTGGGAAGGGACCCACAAGGACCATCGGGTCCCAGGCTGAGAGTTTTAAAGCAGGTGACAGCTCTAAAAATGCCCCGGTTAAAAATGAGCTTTTCTGATTCAACTGAGAACTTTTCACCTTGGAAATTGAGCTTTTCACCTTAAAAAATTAGTTTTCTCTTCCATGCAGCCTGGACATCCCTGCTACTCACAAGTTAACAGTTTTGCCAGAAAGTCACCACTCACTTTGGAATAAAATGGAAGATGAAGCTCAAACTGCAGCTTTTGGCAGCAGAGAAGCCAAGAATGAGGAGCTCTTTTACAGATGGGTATGGGATTCACAGGACTTAACTGAGGATGGGCTTAGGAGCAGAAAAAGATGCTTTTCCCCCTTCCTTTTGATTTATTTGCAGAGTTAAAAAAAAAAAAAACCACTAAAACCCCGAAGCAACAAAAATCCCCCCCCTTGGTTATTGACACTTTAGACAGAGATCATTTGGATTAAGACAGAGTTGAGCTCCTTTTTGTTGTATTTACCACCTTTTACTTCACCTACACCTATTTCTCCATTTTAATCTGCTGCATTAAACTTTCCCTCTTTGCTTCTCCTCCTCTGGGAGCAAAACTCCTCCCCATTCTTTGGGTGTCACCCCCAAACCCCACAACTGCTCTGAAACCTCCCACTCCTTTGGAATGAGTCCTGAAGACACGTTGGAACTTGTTCCCACAGCATCTCTTTTCCTCCCACACAACTTCCCGGGGCAGTTCCTGCCTCCTGCATTTCCCAGATGGGGCACAAGGGGGAAAAAAATCTGCATTTTCCATGTATTTCATGGGAACAAGCTGTTAATGAAGCACCTTGCTTCATTTTCTGTATTATTTTCCTTGCACATTCCTGTTCTTTACAGGCACAAAACACTCTACTAAAACACAGGATAAAAAAATGAAAGGCTGGGAATGAGTGGGAGCATTAAATACTCATTTAATAAATAAAACATATAAATTAAAATATTAAATTGTCACCCCAACTAAGAAAATTGCAGCTTCAGCAAGGAGACATCTGTTTAATAATGTTTATTTCTTCAGGTTAAAGCCTCACATGAAAGCTTGGTGGAGCAGCAGAATATTTTTTAAGCTTGTAAATTAAAGGCATAACTCTGAAAATTAAAAAAAAAAAAAAGGCAAAAAAGCCAAGCAGAGCATTTTCCCCCAAATCCCCTTAGGTTAAAATGGAGCTTTGACCCACAAAGGTGCTGAATTTAATCTCTGCATAAGCACTTTCAAATGCTGGCAAAGTTTTAATAGTTAGAAATGAAAGTTCCCTTAATGGTCTCTAATCATCACTTGTTGGGACTCCAGTTAAATTAGGGATGGGCAGATTAAAATAACAGCAATGGAGCCACACCAAGTTAACTTCCAGCAAGGATTTTGCTTCCATAGTTATCCATGAATTCCCCCCCTAACCACTGCTGAATCCCCTGATCGAGCCACACATGCAAAACCAATCCTAAAACCTCATCCCCAGTCATGCCACACATGCAAACCCAATCCTAAAATCTGTTCTCAGAGCTCTCCTAAAAGTTTTTCAGAACCCAGAGACTGAAATTCATAATTTCCCCGTGAATTTAAAATCCCAAACCAGCCTTGAAAACTCCTTGTTTTTATTTTTCCCCCCTTTCCCCAGCCCAGAAATCACCTGCAGGAAGGTGCTTCCTAAAGTCTCTGCGAGCCAGAATATTTCTGCGGGGTTTAGTCCCGGGTTTAATGACAAATTCATGCAAAAGCCCAAGTAAACTCGAGGTTTTTAGAGCTGTTAAGTCAAACTTACTCAGGGAACCGGAGAGAACAAGTCAAGAGGAGCAGTAAAGGAAAGCCTGGTGTGGAGAGAGTATTTATACCCTCCCCTGGATGCCTGGAGGGGCTGAGACACCCTTTGTGTAAAGCACTTTAATTACTCCTGAAGCAAACCCTGCTGCATTTATTCCTCCTGCACTGGCAGGGATTGTTTTGCTCCCTGCTTGTGATTATCTAAAGCTGAGTTGGGAAATAACAAAATGCAGATGAGCCCTTTTCATCTTGAAGTTTCCTGCTTTCCCTGCACTGGTTTCATTAAGAGTTATAAATACACCGAGGATTAATGAGAGTTTTGGTGGCTTATCTTGGCCAAGCCACCCCTGCAAAGGGAGGCTGGGATGTGTCAGCGGGGCAGGAGCCAAGGCTGAGCTTCCCTGCTGGAACTACGAGTTGCCATTGAGTGTTTGTGTCTGTGCCCTGGTTAAACTCTAGAAAATCAGGGATTGTTTCCCATCTGATGTAATATTGGTGAGGTTTCCAGTCATGCTCTGAAATCAGAGGGGGGATCTGGTGCACATTCCAAAGCCATCCCAGCATTATCTGTGAAGCAGAAGCGAAGCCGCCGCCAGTGATGAAGCTGGAAATGAGGAGCTGATGGAGCCCTTTCCATGATTCCTCCTGGGTGAGGTCAGAGCAGCCCAAATCACCAGCCTGGCACTGCCATTCCCAGCAAACCACTGCCCTGTGGGACAAACTGGCAGATCCTGGAGGACTCCTTTGAAACCTCATTTCTTGATGTCTCCAGAATGTTCCTGATAAGCTCCACAGCCCTGGGGGGGTTTAGGAGGTGCCTCATGAGATCAGGATGTGATGGATGTCATTCCAGAAGCGCCACCGTGGTGGGTTTGGCTCATTTCAACGTGCTTGGCACGTCCATCCCAAGGGAAGGGCAAATGTGGAGAGCTCATCTCTGGGAAAATGGTGCACAGCACCTGCACTTGGAGAGGGTCCTTCCAAGGGCCTCTTCCTCTCTTCCCAGTGGCCTTTCCCACAGGAGGGAGTGTTTGTGGGCCTGGGAATCTCCCCCAGGAGCAGGGTTGGGTCCATCAGTGCTGGTGGGATGATGTCCAGCCTGTTGGTACCATGTGCCAGCAGGTTTCCATGGTTTAATCCCAGCAAAGCAGGATTAGCCTTGTCTGTGGCAGAGGAGCTCAAAATTCTGCTGAAAATAGTTGAGAATATTTAATATATATTTTCTTCTCCTCACAAAATTTCCATATCTCTTGGTTCCAAACATATCCATATATATCCATAGATATCCTCATATATGCATCTATTTCCATAGTTGTCCAAGATAAACATCCGTATATCTTGGTTCTAATTCTCTGGCAATTTCTTGCTGCAAGAACTTCTCCCCTCTGAGGGTGATCCTCCCAAAATTCCAGTTTCAAACCATGAGTATTAAAGTACATGGAGCAAGCACAAAATTCCCCCCCCAACAGGGCTCTAGGGAGGTTTTCTGTGGGATTTGGGAGACCCCTGACACAACTGGGAACCAGATCCTGGCTGGTGGGTAAAAATGCAGTCCCTGAAGTACAGACTGATTAAATCCGCTCAAAATTCTCCCATGATGTATCCATGTTAGACAGACTCTTCTCTTTTCCACCCAGTTTTTGTGTTGGGCTCTGGTGGCTGTTCTTGGTTCATTGGGAACTGTGGCTGCAGGACAAGGGGAGTGGCTTCAAAATGAAAGAGGGGAGGTTTGGGTGGGATATTAGGAAGGAATATCCCATATTGGGAAGAAATATCCCATATTGGGAAGGTAGTTCCATGGCTGCCCCATCCCTGGAAGTGTCCAGGGCCAACTTGGAGCAACCTGGGATGGTGGAAGGTGTCCCTGCCCAGGGCAGGGGGTGGGATGAGATGATTTTTAAGGTCCCTTCCAACCCAAACCCTTCCATGACTAACAAAGGGAATAAAGAGCAAACACAGACTGCAAACACCACAATACAGAAGGTTAATACTGGCAGGGCCTATTAATTTGAAATTGTTTTAGAAGATTATACCCTTGTGCAAGGCAGGGCAGAATTAAGGGTGACTCCTGCCCAGCTGAGATGGTTCCTGTGGTCAGACCAGTTCTGTGGGACTTCAGAGCGCAGGAGTTTTGTTTGTGGAGCTGAGTCAGGAGCATCTGCTAATGAGAAATAATCAAAGGCAAACGCTCTGGGGTGGCTGCTTTGCTGAGGTAGGTTTGCAGCAGTCACTGCCCTCACTTCAAAGAGGCTCTGCCTGCTGACATCACCCCAGCAAACATTATATCAGCAACTATTCTGCCCACGAGGCAGAAGGAGCTGGAACCCGGCTCCAGATGGGTGGGCAGGGTTAATTGTGGCTCCCAGGCTGGACACACAGGTTCCTGCACTATCAGAAACTCTGATTCTGCACAGGCCGTGAGTGAAAGTTGAACAATCCCAACTCTGAGGCAGCGAAGCCTCATTAGGACAACGCCAGAGATGACCTTGGTTTATCTCCCTGAAGGTGACACTGTTGCCCAAGACTGGGTGTCACCCCTGGGTGTTGTGATAATACAACTATTTGCATAGGCAAGGAATTAAGGTGTTTGTGAAACTTTTTCAGGCCTCAGAACGTTCCCAGGGTGTTTGACTCTGCAGGGTGTTTCCAGAAAAACCTCCTAAAATGCTCAGTTCTGGCAGAAAGAGGCTGATTTTACAAATCTGCAGCTCCTGGGTCAAAATGATGGGGATGGCACAGGGTGAGGGATGGTCTTCCCCAAGAGTATTTGGCAAATCAAGAGAAAAGAGGCTTTTTGGAAGGTCTTTTGGGGGGGTAAAAGGAGAAATTTTCTTTTCTGATGTTCTTGTGGAGACCTTCTTTCTTTGCAGCCTTGGCAGGACCCCCAGGGCTGTGGTGGGACTGGGGTTCACTGAGTGTGCTTTGTCTTTTCTAGGGCTTAACAGAGCAGAAAAATCCCCTAAATTTAATAGGAGAGCCCGGGACTTGCAGGTTTTGTTCACTTCTAGCTGGGATTAAACTAGACTTTGAACACTGAAAAATGACCAAGAACTGTTGGCAGGATAAACTGAGAGGAAATAAATGTTGAAGGAGCACAGAAGGAAGGGGAATAAAGGGAGTGAGGCAGGAGAAACCTCACCCTGTGCTGAGCAGAGCTGAACTAAAATCTGCTGTAGAGCCAGAAAATCGAAATGCTGGGTTGGCCAGAGCAGGAAAGCAAATTAAATTATTTCAATGACATCAAATCCCTTTGGATTCGTGATCCCTGCCTGTTTTAATTAACCCTGTTTCTCGTTTATAGGTGGAAACCACAACCATGCAGCTCCTGAGAGTCAATCCTGCAACGTTCAGTCTCCCTCTGCTTGCCCCACCTGGCATTGCACAACCTGCCTCCCTCTCCCTCTCAGTGGGAAGTTTGGCTTTCTCTCACCCTCCCAAGGCTTTGTTTCACAGCACAAAGGTACCAAAACCTTTTCCCTCTCTCGTGTGAAGCCCTGGACTGAAGGGTTATGACCCTCGACTGGGTTATAACTTTGTGCAGCAGCTTTATCTCCCCTGTAAAGTGGTATTAGACCTGTAAAGTGGGTTGTGGTGGCTGTGCCATCACCCAGGGCACAGTCCCTGCTCCGGATCATCCCTGGGATGCTCAGCCTGACCTGTCCAAGGTGGGGAAGGAGCTGTTGGCCCCATCAGGCCAGGAATGGAGGTGCAGGAGTGAAGGGCTGAGCTGGCACTGCTGAGCCCTCCTGCTCTGCAGAAGATGTTGTGGAGCCTCCACACCTTGGGAGTCCTGGCTTGGCCTCCCGCAGGAGGTGTTTGAGAAGGGAATTTTTTCCCCCCCAGGGCAATCCCACACAACCATCTCCAACTTTGAGGGCGATTTATGGCCTGGAAACCCCAAGTTATTTAATCAGGAACAAACCACAGGAATGTAAACAAACGATGCAGGAGAATGAAGGAGGTATTTTTAGCAACCTGTGGGTGGAGCAGGTAAATGTGGGGTGAGTCATCCTGGGTCCTTGGGGTGGCTACAGGGTGAGAAATGCTGTCCAGCACAGGCCTCTGCTGCCACAGGTTTGCCCTGGAGGGGCCGAATTTAATGGAAATTTAAATGCTCCAGGGCTAGAACTAATAATGACTGGATTAACAAAGCATCATTAATGAGGTTTTTATGCCTCATTTAAAGTGGTGTTATTACCTGAACATATAGAATCTGATGAAATATGGGTTGATTCATCCCATGTTTAGTGCAGGAAAAGCAAGGACATGTTAGAGGTGAGGATTTGGGTCATCCCATTTCTTTGATCCAATGTTTTCTGCAGGAAAAGCAAAGGTTGGAGTGACCTGGGCTAGTGGGAGGTGTCCCTGCCCATGGCAGGGGGTGGAACCAGAAGACCTTTAAAATCCCTTCCAAGCCAAGCCATTCCAGGATTCCATGATGGTGGCAGCTGCTCACCTGCAATTACACAGAGCCCTCCAGGAGACACGTTCATGGGGCTGTTAAAGGCCACTGATATTCAAAATACACAAATATTTCCTGTTCCTGCACGATGCAAACTCAGCCTGCAGCACCCTGGATTGCCCAGGGGAAGGGATGCTTGGCTTGGGATTGTCCCACACACTTAAAAAAGCACTGGGGGACGTGAGAGGCGATTCATTTAAAATTTAAAAAAGCTTCTGATGGGCAAGAAAAAAAAAAAGGCACAGAAATGATCTCACGTGAAAAGCGACGCCCGCGATCCTCGCCCGTGTTTCCGAAGGGCAGGAGTTGCTCAACCCCTGCGTGTCCAAATCCAGAGGCACAGGCTGGGTTTTGCAAGGCTGGGCTTGGGTACACACGTAATGAGTGTTTGGGAAGCCTTCCCAGAACTCTGGCTCTTGGTACTGGAGGGATCGGGCAGGAGCCACCTGGAGCTGGGATGGATTTATGGAAAAAGCAGCTGCAGAGTGAATCTGTGGATTCCGAGACCTCAAGCAGGAGAAGGGGCTGGAGAAGTCCTGAGGGAGCTGGGGGGGCTCATCCTGGAGGAAAGGAGGCTCAGGGGGGACCTTCTGGCTCTGGAATTTCCTGACAGGAGAGGGGATCCTGAGGATCTTCTCCCAGGGAACAAGGGACAGGAGGAGGGGAAACGGCCTCAAGCTGTGCCAGGGCAGGGTCAGGTTGGACATCAGGAGGAATTTCCTCCTGGAAAGGGTGTTCCAGGGAATTTGTGGCTGCCCCATCCCTGGAAGTGTCCAAGGCCAGGTTGGAGCAACCTGGGATAGTGGGAGGTGTCCCTGCCCGTGGATTGGAACGGGATGAGCTTTGGGGTCCCTTCCAACCAACCCGTTCTGGGATTCTGAAAAAGGAAAACCCAAAAGTGCTGCTGCAAGACAGAATTTAATGTGAATGAGAAGCTGAATATACACGAGCAAAACTCTCTGGATATAATCAAAGACTTTCAGGAGGGTCCACAGTGAATCCCCAGTTCCATGATTGTGCATAGATTGCTCTTCTTTGATCAGAAGGATTTGGCAAAAAAATCTGCAATTACAAGTGCTTGATATTTTTGGTTTTGTCCTGGCTTGTATTCAATGAGATAGAGGCAGAAAAAGAAGCTGGGAAAGCATTACATTGTGGGTCTAAGCAGAAATAAAGCAAAAGAAAGACTTACAAATACCTAATTTTAAGAAATGCCAAGTAGAGCTGATATTTTTGGTTTTTGTTTGTTTGTTTTTTAATGCTGGTTCAGTAAAATTTACAAATGAATATGAATTTAGATAAAATTTCATTTTGGAACCCAAGATTTTCAGACCTATTCTTTTGATGTATTTTATACTTTTTATTGGGAGATAAATTGATAATAGAACATCAATGTTGGCATAAAAATGAATTTATTGACACACAGTTTTACCAAACCAAGAAAAAAAAATAAAGATTTTTAGAAAATCTGGTTTCTTGGAAAATTCGGGGGGTTTATTTCATCCTAATTTTGAACCAGGTCAGCAGTGAAATTTCAGTTTCTTGGAGTTTGGCAATTCTAGTCCTCGGGCAGGTCTAGTGCCAGGAAGCCATGGATTTATGGACTCCACTGGGAACCTCGGGAGCTCAGCACTTCTCTAATCCATTATCCATAAACTTAGTCGGGCTCTTTAGTGCTCAGTCCTGCTTTTCAGTCTATCCACAGATATCCGTGGTGGGTTTAGGTTGGCCTGCAAGTTCTATAACAAAACAGGTTGGATGAGTGAGGAGGAAAAGGATTAAAGTTCCCTGCACCATAAAACGATAATCCTGAGTTCAGAGCTGCCCCAGAACCAAACCTACCCCCAAACCCAAGGGCTCCCCTGGCCCCAAGGAAGCTCCTGACATCCAGGCCCGTGGATCCCACGATGGTGTGCTGGGGGAAGGTGGTGAGCCTGGGCCCGGGGTAGATCAGGGAGTAGGGAGGCTGGTGGGGCTCCACGATGTCCACCACGGTGTCGGGGTATTGGATCACACAGGTCTCATTGCAGGTCACAGCAAAGGGCTCGGGGCACAGCAACCCCGGCAGGCAGCACCCCTGGAAGGGAGACATGGGGCAGGGCCACACCTGGGACAGGGGGAGAGAGGACACGGTCAGTCCTGCAGGAATTGGGGATTAAACACCTGGGACAGGGCCAGACCTGGAATGGGGGGAAAGGACACGGTCAGTCCTGCAGGAATTACGGATTTAACACCTGGGACAGGGCCACACCTGGGACAGGGGGAGAGAGGACACGGTCAGTCCTGCAGGAATTGGGGATTAAACACCTGGGACAGAGCCAGACCTGGAATGGGGAGAGGGGGCATGGTTAGTCCTGCAGGAACTGGGGATTGAACACCTGGGACAGGAGGAGAGAGGACACGGTCAGTCCTGCAGGAATTACAGATTTAACACTTGGGACAGAGCCAGACCTGGAATGGGGGGAGAACATGGTTAGTCCTGCAGGAATTGGGGATTGAACACCTGGGACAGGGGGAGAGAGGACACGGTTAGTGCAGCAGGAATTAGGGATTAAATACCTGGGACAGAGCCAGAGCTGGAATGGGGGGAGAAAGGACACAGTTAGTCCTGCAGGAATTGGGGATTGAATACCTGGGACAGGGGGAGAAAGGACACGGTTAGTCCTGCAGGAATTAGGGATTAAATAGCAAGGTTTGGGTAAAAGGGCTGCACGATGGGTATGGGGGGTTTGGGAAGTGGGGGAATTGCAAAGGGTCAGTGGGGGAGTTATAAAGGGTCAAGGGGGGAGTGATAAAGGGTAATTATGGGAATTATAAAGGGTAATTATGGGAATTGTAAAGGGTAGAAGCAGGAGTTATAAAGGGCAAATGGAATTGCAAAGGGCAAATTAAGGAACTACAAAGGTCAAATGTGGGAATTACAAAGGGCAAATGGGAGAATTACAGAGTGGAAATAATTCAGGTGAGAATTTTGTCCAGTTTAGTTTTCCAGCTGGTAACTCTTGTCCTTCCCAAGAAACCCTTCTGAACTTCATTATTCAATATCTGATGATGTTTTCCAGACCCCCACTGTTTTCACACTAAAAATCTCTTGTCCGATTAATTTTGCCGATTAATTTTACCGATTAATTTTACCAGACCCCCACTGTTTTCACACTAAAAATCTCTTGTCCTATTCCTTCTGTTCTCCAGGGTTTTCAGTGTGTGGCACTGCTCTCTCTCACTCCTATTAATTGAAAGCCACAACTCCCAACCCAATTCCATATTTTAAACTCGGATTTTAATCCTCACTGCACTGGCAAGAGCAGAACCCGGGGGGAGGAAGCTCCTTCCCTCCTCTCACCTGGTTCCAGGTGGAACAGAATGATCCAGGATGGAGACCCACCCATCTTTTATTGGTCTCATTACAGATCATCTGAATATTTGAAATCACACAGCTCTTTAAAACCCAACCTGATATCCAGGCCAGATTTTTCTGGGCATTGTTTAATTACAGATTGTCAGGCCCTCCTTGCCCTGGATTGTGCCCACACTAATTGGCTGAGGAAAACAGTGGGGGAGAGGGATAATTTCCTTTACTTTACCTTTGTGAGACTGGTGTGGAAGGAATTAAGGGCTGGCAAAAGGTGGGCTTGGACTGATTTCCTAAAGAAGTCCCTACATTTACCCCAGGACTCTGGGGGAGAGATAAAATTTGTGTCTCCCTCTAAATATCCCATTTTAACCTTCTAAAATCCTCAGGGCTTCCCCTTCAGCTTTTCCCAAGTGATTCGAGTCAAATTGCCTTTGACTCAGAGGCAGGGAAAAAGCAGCACAGAATATTGTCCCATCTAAAAAGCTGAACCTGCAATGGCCAATTTTGGCTTGGGGAAAAGAATTTCTGCCACAGGTTGGTCCCAAAGTTGGGATCTTGGGGTGGCCCAAGGCAGACAAACAATTTGCCAAAGCTCATCCTGGTGCTCATGAAAAGAGGTGAAAAAGGAGCACTTGGATGCTCCCTCTGGGTCTGGAATTCAACCCTAAAAATGAAACCAGCTGAAATAAACTGCTTCAAATGTTTATAAAAATAAACCCACTTGAACAGGACCAGCAGTAAAGTGGCTTTTTTAGTAAGAAAAATCTGTGCAGGGTTCTGAAAATATTCAGGACAAGTTCTCCAGCTGTGAGAAGACACCGGAGCCTCCCTGAAGGCAGCTGAGGATGAGATTTAAATTCAAAATTAATGCTTAAAATTATAATTTCTTTAATGAATCTGTGTCTTTACAATATGAAAGGAGCACTTGCCACTGTAAAATTATTGAGACTCTTCAGAATTCTGAGGGAGTTTTCTGTTGTGTCCCTGCTTTAAATGAACACCAACAGCTCAAGCTCTGAAGAACAGAACTTAAATTGACTTAAAACTGAAGGATAACAGAAAGGATATTTCTGGAAAAACACCCCCTTGCCATTTCAGAAGCTTAACCTATGATTTGATATTTAGCCAGCAATAATAATTGATTTAAAAGGCAATAATTGATTCAAAATTGACTTACCCGGATCACCAAGGAGAAGAGTTAAAGACAAGTGATTAGGAGGGTTCTACGTAGCAAATGCTTTTATACACTTAGTCAAATGGCCTGGAGGATGTGACACCCTTTTTGCATGAAGTCTTAATTAGTTGCAAAACAAACTTTGCTGCATGCATAACTTCTGCAAGTAATGAAACTGTTTTGCTCCCTGTTTGTGTTTGTTCCCTCTCGGACCTTCCCAGAGCTGGATCCGTGGCCCAACCTCCAGGAGGATCCCCCGAGCCCCTTCCTGGGCCAAAAAAGGGCCTGATCTGTTTCTGAAGCCACAGTTCAGTTATGGCAGGGCTCCATCAGGGCTGCTGGGGTTTGCATTATGCTTTTCCCTCTCAAATTCGGGCTGGGAAGGGGATTCAGGGCAGTAACAGCAGCAGCTTTTCCTGTCAGGAAACAGCATTTTTTTTTTCCTTCATTTCCCAATTTTATCCAGTGTGGAGGAGATTTTTTTTATTCTGTAACGCCTTTAAATGTAAACCTGCATAGTTTATATCTAGAGAAACCTATATGGTTTATATCTATAGAAACCTGCATAGTTTATATCTATAAAAACCTGCATAGTTTATATCTGTAGAAATCTATATAGTTTATATCCATAGAAACCTATGGGTATCCCTCTCAGGGGATATCCAGGGATAAGGAGAACAACTCAATAAATTCCCAGCCATTTTCCCAGTGCCATTAAACATCCCTGGGCAGAATCAACCCCAAAGGAGGAAGCTCTGCCTGGTCTCACACCCACCCCAGTCTTTACAAACAGGGCTTGTGTAGGATTTGAGGAGCTCCTGGGTTTGTTTCTGACCCTGTTGCAATGAAAGGCACATCAACACCTCCCACGTTCCCTTGTCACTCACTCCAAGTGGAGTCACAGAGTCACAGCTTGGTGGTTTTTTTTGTTTATTGGGTTTTTTTCCCCCCTCTCCCCCCAGTTTTTGACCAGGTTGTAAAGGACAATATTATAGAAAAGGTTGTGCTCTGAAACTGGTGTTTCCATCCAGGCTCTGTTTTTCTGTGACTCAGGGGGGAAAAAACAGCGCTCAAGAAATAGCTCTGTCCTGATGAGAACTTAATTTAACACAAATTAGAGATGTGAGTTTAATATAAAACCAGTAAATCATTGGAGAAAATGGGTGTGGGCAAATCAATATGACAGAAAAATTCTAATAAAGGGGAGGAAAATCAGGAGTCCCATGGAAAGAGATTTCTGAAGGAGCCACCAGTCAGAGCAGCCAGGAGGGTTTTGGGATAACAGTCTCCTCCTGCCTCGCCAGCTCATAAATCAGAAACAGTTTAATACATTAAAAGGTGTTGTTAATTTAAATCTCGTTGTCATGCAGGGCTGGGGCTCACTCACCTGGCTGGGGACACACTTGACAGGGCCAGTGCAGGTCCCCGTGTTCATCCCCGGTGCACAAAGCTCCATCTGCATAAATCCCACGGAAACCTTTTGTTCCCCAGTTCCCACAAAGGCTTTTGCCTTAGGACCCCTCTGGAGCTGCGGGTGATTTATGCTGTGAGGGAAAACTGCGAGTAAATAATAATTAGGAGCAAAGGAGTCCTCGCTCCCGGTTTGCAGGGCGAGGGAGGGAGGGAGGGAAGCAGCTCCTCTCCTGGCACCTCTCCCCGGGAATATAAACCTGGGGACAGAGGAATGGGGATTTCTGGCAGCCTTTGGTGGCAATGAGGTCCCAGGGTGGATTTAACACAAAGTTCAGTGTGGGGTTAAAGCTTTTTGGCACTGGGGTGACCGAGAGAAGTGGCCCAGCTGGGAGGGTTGCCCTGCTCAGGGTGGGAAGTGTTTTATTGTGTTTTATTTATTTATTCATCTGTTCATCCAGAGGCTGGAGGTGCCTCCTGGCAGGGGCAGAGATGCAGCAGCTGCTCTGGGGAGCTGAAGATCTGAGGCTGAAATATCTTATTATTGCATTAAACTGACATTTTGCTTGAATTTGTTCAATTGGAAGAGGGTGGGTTTAGATTAAATATTGGGGATAAATTCTTTGCTCTGGGGGTGGGGAGGGTTGCCCAGGGAAGCTGTGGCTGCCCCATCCCTGGAATCGTTCAAGTCAGGTGGGAATATCCTAAGATTTACCCCTAATTAACCTGAGGAGCTGTGGAACACTGAAGCTGTGCAGGAGGGTTAATTCAGCTGAAAATTTGTATATAAACAGGTAGGGGCACTAATAAATATTTACATGTTTTTATTTTCATGTAGTAAGGTTTGGTCTTTGCAGTTCAACCACTCAACACTCTTTTTAAAGAAAACAGTTGGTTGTGTTGATATGAAATACACACAACCTGCTGCTCACAAGCCAAGTGAAGATAAACCTCAAACATGAAGGTTAAATAAAAATTCAATTTTTTAACTGACTGCAATCCACCCCAGGCCCTGTTCTTAGGGAGGAGAGCATCGTGTGCAGCAGATCCCTTAATTAATTACTGCAGTCGCCCCAGTGGCTCAGTTTTATAGTAAAGCAAAACCACCTTTTTGGGCACTCCATAAAAATGCTCCTTTGCCCTTCCCTCCCAGCTGGACTTTTCATTGCCTTTGGCACATTTTAATTCCAGTTATTATCTGGGTTTAATAGCGAAGCACAGGAGCTGAATGAATTGTCAGAGGTCACTCAGGGAGCAGAGGGAGCAGCCTGGAGTGAGGCAGCCTCTCCTCACTGCCATTTATCACATGATGGATAATTGGGATCCCAGCAGCCCTTTGAAGTCTTCACTGGGGTTCCATTGCCTGCACCAGCACAGGAGCAGCTGATTAGGCCTGAGAAACAAAGGAGAAGGATTTCCTACCTCCTGCAGATGCCACAGGGATTAAGGGAGGGGCTGGGAGTGCTTTTGGGTGTCCTCAAATGGCTTTTCCAGTTTGGCCCAGGAAAGGGAGTAAACACAGCCCCGAGTTTGAATTCCTGATTAAATCTGAAGAGCCCCCAATTTATTCCCATCTGCCAGTGCTGCCCCAGGAAATCAGGGAATGGTTTGGGTTGGAAGGGTTTCCAAAAACCCTCCAGTGCCACCCCCTGCCATGGGCAGGGACACCTTCCCCTGTCCCAGGTTCTCCAAGCCTTGGGCACTTCCAGGGATGGGGCAGCCACAGCTTTTCTGTGCCAGGGCCTCACAGGGAATAAATTTTTCCTGACAGCCAGCTCACAGTAAATAGTGAACATTGATTGCTTTAAATTTTCCACAAGACAAAAAAAGTGCCAGGTTTTCCAAAGCTGCTTAAAGTGTTTAAAGCACAATCCCTAATTAAATCCCATGGCTTTGTTTATGTGTTTCGAAACCTAAACTGCCACTTAAGAAATCTGCAATTACTGCAAATTACTAACTATGGAGTAATGATCTTCAGTAAAAAAAAATAATACCTTTTTAATGAAAATCCTGCATCAAAAATCATCCCTTAGGTAATGGTTGGTTCCCAAGGAACAATTGTCTCGATGTGGATTTAGCTGCTTTTCTGAAACACATAAAGGGGAGGGGGGAAATAAAGAAAACAAGTAAATAATCAGAATAGAAATAGGAGGCCTAAACTGTGGGAGTTTTCTTAAATTAATTGAAATATTAAAGAAGCCTTTTGTGTGTGTGAGCTCCTAATTAGCTTCCCAGATTGTTTTTTTTTTTAAGTTCTGCATTCTCTCTGTGATGGTCACACTGGTCCCAGCTGCATCTTTGCATATTTTCTGACCTCGGTGTTTAACCAGAGAAGGTCCATTAATAACCTTGACACGTCTCTCAGGATGACTTTGCAGGCCTGTTTTAGAGCTCTGCAATCTCGCTGGGTGCCTGAAATACGCTAATGAGTGTTTTCCGTGGATAACTCATTAATGGGAGTTCGCGAAGCGCTTTGAAAACCCTTGAATGTGAAACTTCCTCGGGCTGTTCCCGGTGCCTGGAGCTGCCCCGGGGTCTGTGCAGAGACATCGCTCTGCAGGAACAGCTCGGGGGATGAAGGGACACTGATTGAGGGAGTTAATTAAGAAACGAGAATAGAAACGAAGGGCCACTGATTGAGGGAGTTAATAAAGTAACGAGAATAGAAATGAAACACGAAATGCTTTTCAGAGGAAGGGGATGGAACACGGAGGCTTTTTTCTGCTGGAATCTCCCAATTTTTTATCTCGTGGTGCCCCAGCAGGGCTGACGTGGGTGGGGCTGGAGAATTGGGGTTGTTCTGCCCGGGCAGAAATAGGTGTTTTTGTTCCTCAGAAAAGGACATTTCTGGCCGTGCCCACCCTTCCTGAGGGACCCTCTGCACCCGAGCTCTGCTTGGTCCCTGCTCTGGTTATTTGGGCATCAACCCCAATTGAAGGGTCTGACCCCGAGGATCAGGGGAGGAGCTGCAGCCACCAAGGAGGACACAAACCTCGTCCCCACGTTGTGCCCAAAGCTGCAGCTCAGCCCAGGGGACGAGCAGGGAAAGTGTGTAAGCAGCCCGAGCTCTGCCCTTCCCTGCAGACAGATTCCCTGCCCGCAGTTGTTTACCTGCTCCTCGTTTGCTCCTCTGCCAGAGCAGCAAAAACCCTCCTCTGCAAACGCCTCCCAAACTCTGAGATGAGCTGGGGGGACCCCCGAGGCTGAGACTCTTATCGGGAGCTCGGCGTCCTCCCCATCAGCTGCTCATTAATTGTTCTGCATTCCCGGTGCCCTGTGATTATCCTGCTGTGCTGCTGCCCTCGGGCACCCGGGAATTGAGAAATAAAACCCCTTTAAGATAAACAGAGCAAAGCCTCAGCTGTCACTCCACCGAGCAGCTCAGAACCAGGTCAGGATTCTTGGCCTCAGAACGCCTTTTTTTGTTGTTGTCGTTTAATTTCCTACACGGTTTTCATATTAAATCCCACTAATTGAATGAATAGAATCATTTGCCATCTCAGGGAACCAAGGGAACCTGTTCCCCAGGGCTGGAGGCAGCTCTGCTGGGGGGGACAGTGTTGGAAAATCCACATTCCCACCTTATTTTATTGCCCGGTGCTGCTGCATTAAACACTCCCAAGAATTCAAAGGAGCTGTGGGTCTGCCCCAGAAGTTTTATTGGAAGGCTGTTGTGACACACAAAACTACTTTTTCATGAAAAGATGACCAGCCCTGGTTTGTGAGGAGGTTCAGGGAGTGGCCTCAGCTGCCCAATTTCGGGTGACGTTCTTGACCCAGTGACAGAACTGTGGAAATTTTGTCACAGACTTGCAATATTCACATAGTTTGTGCCCTCTGTGTGTCTCAATCATTAATGAATATTTGGGACTAACTTTGAAGTTCTTCCCTTGAAAGGAAGCAAAGGAGAAGCTCCACAGTTGTTGCCCAGCCCTGGGGACCCGCAGACAGACACACCCCGGTGGCTTCTGACTGTGGGATGAGGGGAAAGGAAAGATTGAGATTCTGATACTGTTTGGGAGGAAACTTGGACTGGAAGGTGCTTTTTAATGAAAAAAAATATTTTCTAAAACCAGTTCCATTATTTGTGGACTCACAGAATGGTTTGGGTTTAAAAGGACTTTTAAAGATCTTCTGATTCCACCCCCTGCCCGGGGCAGGGACACCTCCCACCAGCCCAGGTTGCTCAATGTCCCGCCCAACCTGGCTTTGGATTGATCACATCCTGGAGCTGATCACTTCTTCAGCCTCAATAATTACAGGATGCCTTCCCAATTAATTTCGTTCCTGAATCCTTAAAAAGAAATTAAAGCATTAGACAAATGAAATCCCAAATCTGTGTGGGATGATGGGCAGAAACTCCGCCGGTTGAACAATTTTATCCCTTCACAGGCAATTTAATTCTTGTTTTGCTGCAATCACAACATATTAAACTCTGCCTTAATGAATGAAATTAAGTAGAAATGTTTCAGGATGCAAAAATTCAAGCTGCAGACTTTCTTCATTTGGTCAGCCAAAATTACCCCCTCCAATTACTCAACTGTGGTAGGAATGACTGTTTGCTGCACCACCTGAGCGAAGCATTTGGGTTTCTGTGTTTGGGTTTGGTAACGAACCCAAATTACGTGGCCCATGTTCCCAATTGCTCTCATTCCTTTGCAGAGTTGTCTGAATACTCTTAAGTGGATGTTCTGGCCACCAAATTGTGGTGCCAGGACATAAACCCTAGGCTTAGGCCAGCCCTAATTAGGCCAGGGACACAACTTGCCCAATGGCTCGTGTCCAACAGCAGGTGCTGAGTGGTTTGTTCCCTCTGAGGAACATTCCAGCTCCCTGCTGGAAAAAGGGAGGGAAAAACCACTCCCTGAGACTTTCCAGGAGTTGCTCTGCGGGTCAGGGAGGAATTATTCCCAAAAATTACTTGGAAAAACGAACATTTTTAAAAACTCTGATGGTACATGTTGGGAATTTAAAGTACTTGGAGATGCTACAAAAGCTGAAGGGAGTGACATCATAAATATAACCCATGACAGGGTTTCTGGAATAAAATGGTTGATGGTGACTGAAAAAATTAAAAAAATGGGTGCCGTGGAGGGTTTGTGACCTAGTTAGGCTTTTATCTAAAATAAAACTTGTTTTAGAGGTTCAAACCAGACATGTGGTGCATGACACAGAGAAAAATACCTGGAACTGCATTTGTGCAAAACATGCAAATGTTCCCAATCTGCAGCTCTCTGGGGTGAGTCTGGCAGCATTTTAATTTTAATTGGGAAATGGCCCTGAGACAGACAAGCCAGTGACTAAACTGAGAGGCAGAGGAGGAAAAACACGTTGCTTTCCAAGCAGATCACCATAAATGTCTAAATTACCTGCACCGACAACGCCGGGCACGGAAAGCGTTTGATCTCTAATTATGGCACAGAAAACAAGGGTCTGGGCTGGAAGGGGGATGCCACCAGCATGGAAAGAGGGAAGGAGCATTGCAGCACCAAATCAAAGCCTGTTCCAGGGGCAGGGAATGTTTTCCATGCAAGATGAGCTTGGTAAACACGTGGGGAGGGCGCCCTGGGCTGAGCGGGGCTCTATAAAACCCGTCCAGCTGCAGGTCCCTCATCCACTTCTCCTGCCTTCTCCTCCTCGGTGAACCAGGTGAGCTGCAGGAGCCTTCCTCTGTTCCTCTTCTCTGTCCCTTTTCTCTTTCTCCTCTGGTCTCAGGGCAGCTTCTCCTGAGACCATTTCTGTTCTCTCTTGTTCCCCACTCTCAGTTCCCTGACACCGTTCTGGGGGGTGGGAGAAGGTCTCGGGCTTTCATTGCAGGGACCCCTTCACTACCAAGTCACTTTAATGTTCCTTCCTCCCTGTTCAGGCTGTGCCTGAGCACCAACCTGTGCCTTTTTTGACAAGAAACCTGCCTCTCACTCTCTGCCCTCTCTGCCAGGTTCTGCCACCCCCAGCCATGTCCTGCTACG